>NC_057808.1:547882175-547965645 GCF_018294505.1 Triticum aestivum
CAGCGGCGGTCCTGGGCGGGCTCAGGCTGCGGTGAGGTCGAGGGCTGCCGCGGTGAGGTCGAGGGCGGCGACGGTGAGGTCGAGGGCGGCGGCGGTGAGGCTGAGGGCGGCCTCGGGCGGTGGCGGTGAGGATGAGGGCGGCCTCGGGGGGAGACGGTGAGGTTGAAAGCGTCCACGCCGGCAGGAGATGGCGGCGAAGTGGGGCGACGGCGAATTGGGGAGACGGCGGCGAAGTGGTGGCGAGGGATTTGGGGGAGAAGTGGTGGCCGGGGGGAGGGAAACCGCTGGTTAAGTGAAACATAACGGTAGCGTGTTTCTGAAAACGCGCTATAGCTAAGTTAGCTACAGTGCGTTTCCAGAAACGCGCTACTGCTATGCATTTCTCCTTTTTTTTTCCTTTTTTCATTTATTTTTCTTTACATTTTTTCTTTCTCCTTTTTCTATTTCTTTCATTTTCATTTACTTTTCTACTTGTTTTTCATTTTATTTTATTTTCGTTAGCAGTAGCGTCTTACACCTAAACGCGCTGCTACAACAATATTAGCGGTAGCGCTGTTTCTAAAAGACCACTACTACTATGTGTAGCCTATCGGCTTAGTGGTGGAAATTTTAGTAGTAGCGCTTTTACCATGGGACGTGCTACTGCTATAAATGTATCTGCAGCGCGGGTATTTTGCACGCGCTACTGCTACTGCTGTGTAGCAGTAGCGTGCTTTTTTAACAAGCGCTATTGCTAAAGTTCTGTGTAAAAGGTTTTCCCTAGTAGTGCTCCTTTATATACGTGGGCAGGGGCACCCCAAAGACACACCAAAAATTCTCTTAGCCGTGTGCGGTGCCCTATCCATAATTTACTTCTCCGGTCATAGCGTCGTAGTGCTTAGGTGAAGCTCTGCGTGGATGACATCACATCATCGTCACCATGCCGTCGTGCTGTCAGAGCTCTCCCTCGACCCTCTACTGGATCGAGAGCTCGAGGGACGTCATCGAGCTGAGCGTGTGCTGAACACGGAGGTGCCGTACGTTCGGTACTTGGATCGGTTGGATCGAGAATACGTTCGACTACATCAACTGCGTTAACATAGCGCTTTCCCTTTCGGTCTACGAGGGTACATGGACACTTTCCCAGTCTCATTGCTATGCATCTTCTAGATAGATCTTGCGTGATCGTAGAAACTTTTTTAAAATTGCATGCTACATTCCCCAACAACTACCGTCCATGAATTCCGGGTAACGGACACACGATCCTTGCTGATTCTAACAACTGTCGTGGTGCTCAGGTCGTAGAACCGGTGATAATGGAAGCACCCTTCCGTTGAGCCGCCTCCCTGCACTCCATGGCCATACAATGTGCCATCGGCCGCACCGCGCAACCCCAATATCACTCTGGAGCGGCTAGTGCTGGCACCACCATGCTCCAGTATGAGCATGCATGTTGACGGTAGGCCGGTGGGCTGACATGTGACCTCATTGCGGGATTGTCCATTGGAGCACCTCGGAGATTGCATCCATGGCGAACCTGGCTGGATCGGCTAATTGCTTGAACGCGGCTGGCAGCTCGACACGAAGCGCCTATTGTCTTTTGTATTGGAGCAATGAAGGTGCTCAAAAAGCCACCTTGTGGAGGAAACAAGAGTGGTTTTTTCGTTTGGTTTTAAAATGGTAGAATGAGAAAAACACTCAATTGGAAAACAAGTCAATCTCAACTTACTAATGATAATAGTTACATAACCTTGCGGCACTCGAAGATGTGGTGGGGGAAATCTATGAAACCCATGTTGGCTCAAAGTGCACCAACGGTGCGAGGAGTTGTAGTTGGTGCGGCCAAGAATGCATGCATTTTGATTTATAGTTCATAAGTAGCCTGTACCTAAGTACCTGTATGTACTCCACGTGATTTTGGGGGATAGGCGAGCTTTGAGATTGGTGAGATTAAGCTGACGTGTGGGGCCCCAAGACGACCTCATCGTGGGATTATCAATACTGGATTGAGGAACAAAATAAGTGGTGATTGGATGAATCATAGAATGATATGTTACATTGAGCAAGATGTATATGATAATATTGAAGAAACCACCGATCGATTTGCATTTCAAAATTCTCATTAAGGTATAGCTTCTTCTTCTATTGAAATCCTTTGATTTGGTATCAATCTTTTGTATCATCTATATATGCATATATTGTCTTTTTTTATTGGATTTGTCTTGTTTTATTAGTTGACCCATCATGGAACAAATGTTGCCATTAAATATTCTGTTTGGTCTCCTATAGGTTGACTTTGTATGCCTTGAAACTAGAGTTTTTTGAGGTAGTTTTCAACCCTCAATTTCTCTCCTGGGGCATTAGCCAATCCTGGCTCCGCCACTGCATGAGAGTACCTTGGAGATTGCATCCATGATGAACCTGGCTGGATCGGCTAACTTCTTAAACGTGGCTGGTAGATCAGCACAGAGCACGTTCATAACCTTGCGGCATGCGATGTCGTAGTAGAAGAAATATGTGAAATCCATGTTGGGCCAAAGCGCGTCAAGTTCAACATTGTCGAGGAGCCATAATTTTTATTTTACACAGCTGACGCCACCAAGAATGCATGTGTTTTGATTCCTAAGTCATACAAATAGCCTGTACCTATGATTGGTATGTACTCCAAGTGATTTTTGGGGATAGGTAAGCTTTGAGACTCATGGGACTAAGCTGACGTGTCAAAAATCAAGAAGGGGCCCTAAGACTTTCAGCGTGAGCCCAACCTCTGTTTTACTCCTTATTACGAAGGAGAACCTTGACGCAGCGGTAACCGTAAACCTGCACAAGCCGGAGCTGCATGCACCGGGTTATCTTTTTTTTTACGCCTTACACCTTCAAAAGGAAACAATGCTTAGGGCCCTTGAGCACTCTCTGGGCTTCAAACTGGGCCTTCCTCTGTCTCACCCAAAAGGAAAATATAGCCTAAAAAACCAAAAAGAAAATAATCCCCAATCCCGTCCCGACTCCCTACGCCGCCGGTGGATTCTCGCCGCGGCGTCGTCCACCAAAGAGGCGCTCTCGCGCCGGGGACCTCCTCCCTCTCGCTGTCACCTTCGCGGAGAAGCCACTCCGTCCCCCTGTCGCGTCACCGTCGTCTTCGCCGAGGAAGCCCGCCTTGCCGCCGGCGATGGTCGCCGCGCAGGAGCCGAGGAAGGAGTGCCCGCCGGACCTCACGAGCGGGCTCTTCAGGGCCGACGACTTCTGCACCTACAGCCCCAAGGTGAAGCCCTGCTCCAATGCCTTACTTCTTTCCGCCGCTCCGTCGAGTCACACCCGATCTGGTACCGTGTTGCGCGTGGCGCGAGGCCCTGGGTTTTGGCAGTACCGAGGGAGTACTAATCAGCAGCCCTAGTTGCGTTCCCATCTTGGAATTCAAATTTCAGAGTTTGTATACTGTAGTAGCAGTAGTAGATATATTCAAACAACTTAGGCACTAGAGTGATTATTGTTCATGTCAACATGTCTGACTATTTTCTGCTTGGGATTTGTAAATTCAGTTATGTGGCAGCTAAATAGTTGATCCTTGATTTATGTTGCAGCAACTGGACGGCGAAGATAGGCTCAGTACCCTGACCGACGATCTTTTACTGTCCATCTTGGGGAGAGTCAGTTCACGTGTAGCTGCAAGGACAAGTGTGCTCTCTACACGGTGGAGGCATCTTAGTTGGTGGCTGCCTGAGCTCAGCATCAATGTCAAGGATGTCCTATCTGCTCCGTGTGCTGACCCTATTGAGGCAAATGATATGGAACAAGCTATGGCGTCTTTAACCAAAGCAACCAGGAGTTTGTTGGATAAACAACAGAGAGAATCCAGTATCTCAAGTTTGCACCTTAACTTGATCAGCAATTTCCTTTGCGAAGTTGGCCAACTGATAGGTGATGCAATCGACAGTGGTTTGTTGAAAGATTTGGATCTCACCATTCTTGATGAGATAGAGCCTCTCGACTGTAGTGAGGAAGAGCTGCAACAGCGAGCTCAAGACATAGATGCTTTTTTCACTGCCTACCCTAGTGTGCTCCTCTGCCTCACAAAGCTCTCTCTAAAAAATGTAGGCTTTGACAAATTGGACATGCACCATCTCCTGTTTGACTGCTGCAAGCAACTGACGCATCTAACTCTTCATCATTGTGATACTGGTTCCTTCTCTCTCTTTAAGATTGATGCACCAGGCTCAAAACTCCGTGTTCTAGAAATCGAGAAGTGTCGCTTTCTGAGAATCGACCTGGTGTGCCTCCCGAAATTAGAGAAGTTCTTATGGGAGACCTGGGTATCTCAGGTTGCCCCATTGACCTTTGGTTTTGTCCCATCTCTTGGGGAATTAGAACTCTCAAGTGGTTCAAATTGTGATCAACGGTTATTTAGATTAAGTGAACTTCTACATGGAGTAACAAGCATACATACTCTCACATTGGATTTCCAAGGAGAAACCGTAAGTACTTTATTTTCTCCAAATGGTACTTTATTTGGTATTTGTCATGTCGTTGCAGATATAGAAGTTATATCATGGATGTGTTTATTTATGATAGAGAACAAACGTAGCTGTAAATTCTTTGATAATCTCACTTCTGTGCTTGCAAACTATCAATTCTTATTTTGTTTGTTTATTTAATGTTGTGATCAGCTTTGGGTGCAAGCTGAAATGGAGGAACTTCGCACCGCATTCAGCAAACTAAGGAAGCTGTTCGTACGTGGTATATTTGTTGAATTTGACATTTCATGGACGACAGCCTTTCTTGTAGCAGCACCATCTATCGAAATGTTGCATATTGAGGTGATGCCTTTGTCTATATTTATTTTCTTGTCCACATTTGGAGCTTTAGTTTTTCACAAATTTTGATGAAAAGTTGGCTAGAACTTGGTTCAATTGACATATCTAATGAATCGGTAACACACATGCAGGTATGGGAACATACATGCGATGTGGGCGAGGCCAGACCTGCTTCCTACCATGACAGAAAGAGTCCTCGGTGGGAAATGCACTTGGACAGCAGCTCCCAGAACAGGCTTCTAAAAGAGCTAGAATTTGCTGGATTTAAATCACTCGAACAACAGTTTACATTTATAAGATCCATGTTGGAGCGATGTCCCAACTTGCAGAAGATAGTTCTGAGAGATGAGGAGCAGTGCGATGACTGCGACACCCTTAAGGTACCTCGTCCTTCGAGATTTCCAAGGAAGGAAGATGAGCAAGAAATGGTGGTTAAGCGGATTAGAGATGAAATGTTTGTTGATGGTCTTAGCCAGGACGCTATATGGCTACATGGTGCATTAAGTGTGTGCTTTGTGCTAATTTTTCTTTTTCTTTTTTTGCTTCCATAATTTCCTTTATTTTTAAAAATGGCGTCCAGTGAGGAGGAAAGAAATACATGTTCATATCGCCAGAGACGTTATTTTCCTATGGTCCGTAGCAATGCCTGGATATTCTTCTATTTTGTATAAACGTCGATAAATCAGCTTATAAAAATTCGACAAACCCTACTGGACTAGCTTGGGCGGCTGTCCACGACAGTAGGATGGGACCAGTAGATCTGAGGAGCAGGAGTTCCCAGCTCGAGTTACCCACGAATTTCAGTCGACATACCTGAAAATCAAGTTTGGCAGATGGCAGTTGTGGGCACGGACTAGTACTTGCAACGCATGGCCCCCCACCAATTCAGTCGACGGACAGCACCCTGCATGAAAATCAAGTTTCTATCAAGTGTGTATTTCATTAAAGAAAACAATTGTGGGCTTGTGGCCACGGACAATTGCAGCGCATGGTTAACAAGTCTATAAGATGCACCACCCAAGCAGTTTGTGCCGAGACAAGAGCACTTGCTGCGTGCTTGCGTTTGTGCACACATATTTACATACCACCATGGCTAAATGCCAGCTGCTGCTCCTCTTCTTGGTGTTTCTTTTGCTGGCGGCGCACGCCAAGTCATGCCACCCTGACGACCTCCGTGCATTGCAGGGCTTTGCCGGGAACCTCGGCGGCGGGGGCGCCCTTCTCCGTGCCGCGTGGTCTGGCGCGTCGTGCTGCGGCTGGGAAGGTGTGGGCTGTGACGGCGGCAGAGGCCGTGTCACGGTGCTACGGCTTCCAGGGTATGGCCTCTCGGGGCCAGTCCCAGGAGCCTCCCTGGTGGGCCTTGCGCAGCTGGAGGAGCTCTTCCTCGGCTCCAACTCTTTCACGGGCTCCCTCCCTACCTCCCTCTTCAGCCTTGTTGGGCTGCAGAAGCTCTCCTTCGAATCCAATCAGCTCACTGGACAGTTGAGCACGCACCTCCAAGAGCTCAAGAACCTCACCTTGCTGGACTTGTCTGTCAACCGCTTCTCCGGCCGCCTCCCTGACGTGTTTGGCGACCTCACGTCGCTGGACCATTTGTCCACGCACTCCAATGGATTCTCTGGATCGTTGCCGCCGTCTCTATCATCATTGTCATCTCTCCGTGAGCTCAACCTCCGGAACAACTCCTTGTCTGGTCCGATTGCTCGTGTCAACTTCTCCGGCATGCCACTTCTTGCTTCGGTTGACTTTGCCGCCAACTACTTGAGTGGGTCTCTCCCGATTAGCCTCGTGGATTGTACCAAACTCAAGTCGCTCAGCCTTGCTAACAACCAATTAGTTGGCACCATCCCGTCGTGGGTTCGTGATCTCGACCACCTTCGCTACTTGGATCTCTCAAATAATTCATTGATTGGCGACGTACCCAAGGGTTTGACACTGCTCAAGGGCCTCACCACCGCTGATCGTTCACAGCGTATGGTTTTCACTAACATGCCATTGTATGTGAAGTGTAATAGGAGGACACTCCAACAACAACCAAATGTCATAACTGGAACCAACAACTATGTCAGATCTGGGGATGGCAACACTGTATCTGGGAACGACAACACTGTCATATCTGGGGACGACAACACTGTATCCGGGAGCGACAACACTGTCAGATCTGGTAACAAAAATGTCCTAACTGGTAGCAACCATGTTGTATCTGGGACCAATAATGTTGTATCTGACAATGACCATGTTGTAAATGGGAATAACAATGTTGTATCCGGGGGGAACAATATGGTAACGGGCAACAACAATGTCGTATCTGGGAGTGACCACGTCGTATATGGGAACAACAAAGTCGTAACTGGAGGTTAATGATCTGTCAGTGGATTGATTCCGTCCTCCTCCAGACATAGCTCACATGTCCTTGTCCAAGTTCAGTGTGGCTCACAATCACATGTTGGGGCCAAACACAGTTTGTAACCTCATGGATATAGCATCCGCCCGTTTCCTATTTAAAATAAAGTTTCCCTTATAATTGTGTTCCTAAGAGTTCTACAAAACTTTGTATGTAAATGCTGACCTGAACAGCAATGGGCGGCTTGCAGCTGATGTAGACCAAGCGTGATTTGTACCGTGGATTTCTAGGTGTGGTGATTATTTCATCTCTTCCATTCTCTGTGATGTGTGATGCTTTCAAGAACAGCCGTGCTAGACTTTTGCTCAGAGTGAATGCATTGTCTACTCCATTGTGTTGACATCAGCTATTATGCAACCCGTGTAGAATACCATTCTATACACCTTATGCCTGTAAGGCAGGCTAACAGGTGTTCAGTTCGGTCTCTGACACGGAGGCAACGAAGCTGGCTGCATGCCAAGCTTCTGACGCTGTACTGTAATACTCAACTACTTATTTCGCGGCAATTGCTATCTTGTCCAGGCTCATCTCGTCCTGATGAATAGTAAATTTTGACAAATACCTCAGTATTAAAAAAATGGCATCAATGATGCTTGGGAGCACTGCAAATTTTTGTTCTGTTTGGACATTCGATGAGGTTGCGGGAAAAATAAAATCATGTCTAATAGTGCATTCTTTAAAGTTTCTTTGAGAGCCAATTTTTTTTTGTGCCACGACCTTCTCGAATGTCCAAAACAACACATTTTTGCATGCACTTTGCTCGCCCGAGCATCTTGCATGCCAAATATTTCATATTTTTTCTGAATTTACAGTTCATGGACACAAGTAATGAGCCCGGGCTCCGATTCACCCTGTCCTTTTGGTGTTTTTTTGTTTGCTATAGTACTCGCAGTAGGCTATCCCGTACTACACACTCGCCATTACAACATACTCTATTAGACGAGGTAACGTGTGTTCGCTTGACCTGTGCTACGGCCCATTACTAGGTTTGGCTGAATTTTCATTTCTTCCACATTTTTCTATTTCTATATGAGCTGGTAGCAACCACTAGGACGCGGCCGGGCAGGCCCCTGTAGTGTTTTCAATTTTCTCTTAAAAATTAATATTTCAGAAAACAAATTAGAAAAAGGAATAGAAAACAAATAGAAAAAAGCAGAAAATTTAACAGGGAAAAAATATAACAAAAGAAAAAACATGTGAATGAAATCGATGGTAAAAATGAGAAAACCAAAAACATGAAACCCAGGAAGGAAACCATAAGAACCATAGAGGAAAAAAAAGCAAAACACGCTTAAACGAGATAGCACATGGACTAGCCTTTCGTAAATAGAACCAATAATGTGGGTTGGTATGTCTATTTCTTTTCTTTTTCTTTTCAAAAATAGAACATATAGTACTAGGAACCATGCATATCTGCTCCCCAGCTCAAATGCGCCTTGATAAACAGTACGATAACAAAATAGTAAAAAAAAAACAATTCTGAATTTTTTTCTGTGGCCAACATTGAAAAATGTTTTGTGTGCTTGCAATAATTTGTAACAAAATGACATTTGTGGAAGTCGTGGAAAAAAAGACAAAATTGATGCTCAAAAAAGCTATTTTTGAAAGCATTTTGGAGTGCTAATTTGTTTTTCATGACTTTCACGAATGTCATTTTATGATGAAACTTTTGAAGCGCCCAAAACACTTACCAAAGTTTGCCACAACCTTCTTTTAGAATTTTATGTTTTTTTTGTCGGATTGTACTGTTCATTCCGAGCTCTTTTGAGTACGGGAGTAGAAGAGGACTTTTGTAGTAGCAAGTCCTTAGCTCCTATGTGAAAAGTCACGCATGCAGAATCATCAGAAAGTTTGTTCGCATATAGAGTTTGTTCTCGAAGCTAATACTTTTACTCCATGTGCAAAAATATGCAATGAAAGTCCTTTACATTAGTCTGCCTAAGAAAAGTTGACAGACAGGAATGGACTTGGGCAAACCACTGAAAAAAATAGCGCCATAAATAGACTATAACGTGCCGAGGAATGACTCGCTAAGTAAACCAATGTGCAATATCTCGCTAATAGTGTATTTTAAGCTCGGCACTATTTTGCCATAGCGTATTATTTTTTCACTGAGGCAAACCTGTCGACGACAACGGGATGGTCCGTGCCACCCATCAATTTCAGTCGACACACAGCACCATGCATGACAATAAAGTTTGAATTGGCAGGCACACTACTACTTTGTCCACTGACTAGTATACTTGCAACGCATGGTTACACACCCTCGTGTACGCAGTCTAAGATTAGATGCATACCCAACCAGTTTGTGCCAAGCTAAGAGCACTTGAGAGTCACTTCCATTCGAAAAGGTTTCTTTTGTGTATACATGCCACAGGCCACAGCTCAATCCATGGCGAAATGCTGCCTGATGCTCGTCTTCTTGGCGTTTCTCCTGCCGGCGACCTGCACGACGTGCCACCCTAATGGCCTTATTGTACGGGGCTGGGTAAGTGTGCGTTGCGACGGCAGCGGCTGCGTCACTCGTCACGGCGTTGCGTCTCCCCAAGCGCGGCCTTGCGGGTAGTAGCGGAGGACGAAAAAAAATTGAAGGTGGGGCGGACTTTTAAAAAAAAAAAAAAAGGATGACCCCCGGCCTCTGCATCTGGGCGATGCATACGGCCACTTTATTAATTATTCTCACAAGATCTTACAAAGTCATACAACAGCAAGACTAAAGCCACTTTCTAAGCAACAATTGTCGCTACACCTATCCAATCGATGAAGGGGCGCTGATAGTCTGGGCCTGATACCAAACAGACATCGCAGCCAAACCTAAACATCTAAGACCTGAGGTCCCAACCAGGACGCCTGCCGGGTATGGGGTACCTACCAGTCCGGCGCACTCCTCAACCAGGACGCCTGCCGGGTATGAGGCCGCCGCAGCCACCTGCCACCAAACCATCTTCAGAGCTGTACTGTTGCATCAACCTTGCACGGTCTAGCTACCGTCGACGCCACCACGACGCCAGACAGCTCCACCGCTCTGCGCTCGTCCATCCCGAGGCGGACACTCTGAAAGATCTGTCGTGCGTAGCACCTGCCGACTAGGCATGACTCAGCGTAGCACCTGTCGGCCAGGCATGACTTGACATCTCTTACCAGACGCATCTGACGCGGTTAGAACGCCGCTCCTCCTGCCAACCTCCACACCATTGCCGCTGCTGGAGCTGACACACGAAGCCCTTCACCCATAGCAACTCCCCCGAACGCCCAAGCCTCCCAAGACGGCGCCTCCATGGAGGTTACGACGCAAAGGGCACCGCCGCCGTCCAATCCAAGACGGATTTTGGACTTTCGTCTGGGAACGGGACGGAGGTGGATAGGAGGGACCTCGACTTCGCCATCAAGATGGGTAACGACGTCAAAGCCGTCGCCAATGCCGGGCCGAGCTAGCCGGCCAAAGTTTCCTCCGGTCCTCTTCCTGTACCACCAGTCTCCATCTGCTTTGGATCTGGCAGCAGCCAAGACCCGAAAACTCCAGAGATGGAAGCACCATAAGGCTCAACACCTCCGCGCGTAGATCCATCCAGGCGCCGGATCAAAGAAGACCCGACCTGGTCAGCGACGAAAGCCACCATCCTGCGCCGGCCGGCGGCGATCAGGCACCGGATCCAGAAGGATCGGACCCGAGACCGACGGCGCACGCGACCACCGGATCCAGCGGCCGCACCACGCCGCGAGCACGAACCCCAACCGCCGGCGCGCTGCGCACGTCGCGGCCAGGATCCATCTGCAGCGCCGCCGCACCCCGCAAAAGTACGGCGCCTCCTCTCGAACGGCCGTCCCGCGCCAGCCCATTCGGGGGAAGGAGAAGGGAGCCCCGCCGCCGCCCCCGCCGGCCTGGCTTCGCCCGGCGGCGCTGCTGGCGGCGGCGAGGATGGAGGAGATGCGGGGGAGTCCGGGCGCCGGCGGCTAGGGTTTCCCCCTGGTCGCCCGCGGGGACGACCCGAGGGGTTGGGTGTGCTCCCCTCCGGGGGCTACAAGTCACCTACGGTTACTTCGTAGAATCTTAAGATGATATTCCGGCTCAGTCTCTCGTAGATGCTTGTAGGGGTAGGGCGTGTATATGTACGTTCATAGGGATGAATGTATGCGCGTTTATATAAGCACTTGCGTCTGTACCGTGTTAAAAAAATTGGCATACACATCCTTTTGTTTGCGTCGCCACGTTGCCATGGTTTTTGTCCACACGAACAGAAACAGATGTGGGTGGACGAAATGCGTCGGCCGTTGGAGTTGCTCTAACAACCCTGCTATACGCACGACACTCAATGCACGATTTGTGCACGTTGCCCTAATGACTTGGTGTCGTGCGTGTGTAGGGAATTAACAGGAAGTAACAAAGTTGTCGATGATTGGATTGTGTGTTAGCTCCTGCTGAGTGCCTCTGGCTCACAGCCCAAATTTTCATCGTGCTGCTCACGGCCCAACAATGCAATAAGCACCAGGTCTTGCAGCATGGGTCGATCTTCCCTATATATAAAAACAAAAAGCGATCGATGTGTGCCTAAGCCTAACTGCGATACATCCACAACAATAAGCTACGCGACCATGGCTCCTCCTCGCGATGTCCACCTCATCAAAGGTACGACAAGAAAATAGGATGGAGCTAGCGAACGGATTGGGCAGAAGCGCGAATAGGTAGATTGGTTGGCCAGTCGCTGGCTTCTCTCATGCCTCGTTTTCTAATCCCACACGCATCCTCTCTCCTTATTTTCACCCAGTGGCTAGGGCTTCCGTCATCGCCGCTGCCGCCGCCACCACCACCATCCCGGCTCAAAGGTCGGTAGCGCCGCCATCTTCTTGCTCACGCTTGCAGCTTCACCATCTCTCTCCCTTTAACTCAGACTCTGCCTCCTCTTCTCCCCTTCCTCATAGCCTGGTGTTCCCTCCGCCTCCATCCCCACGCTTGCAGCGGCGACCCATGGAGGAGCTCCGGACTCGGCAGGAGGAGCTCGAGCAGCGGTAGTGGTCCACAACGCCATTATCGTCTTCCCCGGCAGAAGCAGCGCGGGCCATAGAGACGTCCGGCTCCGTCCTGCTCTAGCTGCACCGCCCGTCCACCTGACGAACAAGAGAGGCTTCAAGGAGGAGATGCACAACGGAGGTGCACATGCTCTTCCCTGTGGGATGACGGTGGTGTTCTTGCTCTAACCAAATTTCAACCCCTCGATCCGAAGTCAGATTCAGGTTCGCTCTTCATCAGTTTGATGACAAATATTCCTGTTTGGTTGATGGTGGTGATCAAGGGGTGGAATTAGTTCATGCGTACGATTTATTAGCACAGCACCACACCAGCGAGTACTTATGCCAACGATGATGACGAAGCAAGCTGACTTCTACTTCCAGAGTACAGTTGGCTGATGCTTTGTACAGCAGTGATGCTTTCTACAGTAGCAACGCACACATACTCGACCTCCTATTCGAATTTCAATCCTTGCACAGAGTTGGCTCCAATAACTTGGACACTCACGAACACAATAGCCTCTACTGATCAATTTTGTGGCCGGCCATAAACACTACGCACGTAGACAAAGTCAATTGGACCGCCACATGTGCCTGTTGTTTGCTTTATTACTAAATTCATGGTATACATGGTACACGCATATATGGATTCATACGTGGATGATTAGACTGTTGACAGAATAGGTTTGTATGTCAAATAGCATTAAGCATAAGAGCATACTTATTCAGATTTGGTCAGAACATACATATACCAGCTAGGCCAATTGCTTTTTTCATGCACCTGTTAGAATGCACTGATGTAGCACTATTCGAAGAGCATCTCCAACAGGCACGCAACGCGCGGCGCGCTAAAACAATTTTTACAGCGCGGAAATAGCGGTGTTTTGCACGCGGCGGGGCGCTGGCTCCAGCGGCTGCTACAAAATATTGCACGCGCGAGCTGCTCCAACAGGCGCTGCAAAAAAGGCGCGCGCGAGCAACCAGAATACATATGAACGATATTTGAAACAACATATAGATAAAACTCAACGATACAAATAGCATAGTTCAACCAAACAACACAAACTAGTCCGATACAAATAAAATAGATAAAAACTACGGTACAACTAAACTAGAAACTACTCCGAGTCGTCCTCACCATCCTTGCTGGTGTCGTCCGATGTATCAAGAAACGCGTCTTCTCACCGAGGATCATTGTCGTCAAAGAACGACGCCAGTCCCCGATCGCACTATGATATCGCCAGTGCCTTCAGCCGACGCATGTCCACCCGTTCCTCGCGCCGCTATGCCCTCCTCTTTGCCCAGAAGGCGTTCTCGTTGGCGACGTCCTGCGGGTAGCGCTGGCGCCACTCCGTCATGGCTTGCTCATCCGCCTCAGCGATGAGGAGGTGGCGCTACCGCCTACGGTGTTCTTGACGGTCGGCGTCGGTTACTAGTTGCGGCGGAGGCGCGAGTTCCTGCGCCTGCTCGCACGTCCACACGTCGTCGAAGTTCATGTGCGAGTATGGCCTCGAGAGGCGCCACGCCGCCGCGTCATACGCGCGGGTGGCCTCATGAGCGCTCTCGAATGTCCCGAGACCGAGACGCGCACCACGGGAGCGGATCTTCGCGTAGAATGCGTCGGAAGGGCGGACGCGGACGCCACAGTAGCCGGAGCTGCTCCGGCGGCACGGCGGCATCTCGGCAGCGGGGGAGAGCGCGTCGGGAGAAGGGCGGCGCGGCGGCAGCGGGGCGCCGGGTGCGAGGAAGAAGAGGGCGGCGGGGGTTGGGGTGGGGGGGGGAGGAAGGGGACAACGGGGCTCGAGTGTGCGGTTGACTGCTGGGGCGCGCACATTTTATAGAGTGCGCCGGATGCCGCGCGCCAAAACTGCCGCTCGCCGGGTCGTTTTTTCGCGCGCGCGATTCTTTGCCGCGCGCCGGAATTTCCCGCGCCCGCTGGAGCGCGTGAAAACGCTCCGCACACGCTAAACCAGTTGTTTCCCACGCGCGAGTTATTTAGCGCCGCTGTTGGAGATGCTCTAAAGGACTATTGAAGTATATTTAGTTTAGGAGATGTTAAATCTATCCCTATTTGTGAATAGTGCTCTCTTTTTTGCTAAGGTTCCGTTTGTGGTTTTTTATGTACCAGTGGCATGGTTCATTAAATTATTGCCACACAATGAAGTGTTTAGGAAACTCGATCCAGTAAAATGGAGTGTTAATTTATCTAAATACGTCCAGTAAGTTCATGATGTAGCTAAACTTACATGGTAATGTCCAATATTTTGCATTGCATATGTTAGATAAGGAGACTCGCATAATATGAAGGAAATTACACCATAAAGTTTGTCATGAAAGTATACTTTATAAGCATAATTTTCCTATATACATTATTCGATGCTAGACATTTTTGTTCAGCTAACTAGAAAAAAAATACATCACCTGAAAAGACTACATAACTCAATAGTTAACCCAATGTTTATTCAACAGAAAAAATAGGCCACCTGTAGAAGTAGACTCGTTACAGAATCTTTCCAACAATCTGACAAGTACTTCATGTATCTAACTCGGCCAAGTAAATTACACACTCATATCTTGGGTTTTAGGTACATTTAAGTCTAAAATCGAGGCAGCGATAGCTAACCCAGTATTTAATCTCTTTTATCAAATTGCGCAGAAGCATTCTATATAGGTTTATCTGCACCATAGCTGATATATTAAAGTGAGTAGCTGGAACTACATCACCTGTAAAGACTCCCTAAACTATAGACATATCCAAAACAAACTGCAGTACTCATTCCCTATAGTATTTAATATGTATATTATATCATAAATGCTTTTTGCTATTTTGGTTGCAGATTTAATCAATTCGTTTGATGTACTTTAGTAATAGCTGAAAGTTTTGGTGTCACCTCTATTGTAAGGGGAGAAAGAACTATAGGTCAAAGGCTCCTCATATCTGATGTTCATATCCCTACACGGCGGTCGCAGAAAATCCAAGAAGACTGCCATGGTTCTATGTAAGTCATGAGATTTCCTTTTTCTAAAATTTATTTCAAGTCAATGATAATAAGTTAAGTAGTCTTACTAGCTGTTCACGCTAGGATGTAGGATGGCAATCTTTGTTGCAGGTTTAGAGGCTTTTTCTGTCGTCTGTAGCCCCTGAATACCCTCTGTTTATCACTATCATTTATATAATGCTTTGCAAGCCCCTCGCCGACGGCGATGTGTAGGTTACCACCACCATGAGCCCCTCTTCCTTTATTCATTTTTGGGTACTTAGTTTCGATTGGTAGCACTTAGTCACGGATTTAGTGTGATGGTTACTTTGGCGCTTGTTGATGTTGGTTACTTCGATGGATCTGAGGAACTTGTTTAATGTGATTGTTGTTATGTTAGCCTGTTAGCTAGCACTTTGTTTTGGTTTGGCACTTATTTACTTTGATGTGAACCATGGCCCTTGACTAAATTCTGTGTTAGCTGATACACTTGTTGTATGAACTACATGGCTTATTCATTGTATATCACCTTTTTTTAGAAATGGAGGAGGACCCCCGGCCTCTGCATCTGGATGATGCATGCAGCCACTTTATTAATTGTTCACGCAAGACCTTACAAAGTAATACAACAGTCAAACTAAAGCCACCGTCTAGGCAATATCTGTTGCTACTTCTATCCAGTTGATGAAGGGATGCTGATAGTCTAGGCCTAATACCAAAACAGACCTCGCAGCCAAACCTACCATTTAAGACCTGATGTCCCAACCAGGACGCCTACCGGGTATGGGGCACCCACCAGTCCGGCGCACTTCTCAACCAGGACACCTGCCGGGTATGAGGCCGCCGCAGCCCACCTGCCACCAATCCATCTTCAGTGCTGTACTGCTGCATCAACCTTGCCCAGTCTAGCTGCCGTCGACGCCACCACGACGCCAGACAGCGCCACCTCCCTGCGCGAGTCCATCTCCGCGCATCAGACGTCGAGTCTTCACGGCGCCATGCCGCCGAGATCCGCCGCCATCAATGTGTAAGCTGAAGCACCGCTCCACCAAAAAGCCTTCCACTGGCCCCTCGGTCCGTGTACACCTCCACGAATGACGCCCCCAAGAGAGAAACGACACCATAGCGCCGCTGTCATCTGATCTACTGATCTAGGGTTTCCCCCGGAGGTAGCATAGAGTGGCCTTGAACTTCTCCACGGCGATGCCTTCAAGAAGGGAACGACGCAGACAACGCCGCCACCGCCGGCCTTGGCAGCTAGCCGAGAGCAGGTTTTGACCCAGACCGGTTCGAAGATCCTCCCTCAAGCATCTCGTGCACGGCGATCTCGGCCGCCGCCACAGGGGCGACTCCGCCGCGGGGAGGTTGCGCCTCCACTGACGCCGCCGTCACGCATGCCATAGGGATCCCGCCGCTCCTTGCTGTCGGGTCTGCGTCGAACGATGCGCCGCCGCCTCCCGGAAGAAATGCCACCACCGCGCGAGGGATAAGGCCCCGCCGCCGCCATCATAGGCTAGGCTTCGCCGGTGAGACCTTAGGCGGCGGCAGGACGGAGGAGGCGAGGGGAGGGGGCCTAGGGCCGGCGGCGTGGTCGGCCCCCGTGCCGCCTAGGGTTGGCGACGCGGGGGTGGGTGACGATTAAATGTTCTAGGGGGCTGAAGGGAAGACAACAAGGGCTACTTAATGGATATAAAATGTCATATTGCAAGGAAAACCTAAAAAAGAAAAACACTTTAGACAATTCCTGAGGTAAGAACTGCCCTTATTGCTCCATCAACCAGCTGGCAATTTGTCAGGGCTAATGATTAAAAGTCATGTTTACCTCTTAAGATAAGAACTACCCGGATTTGCAATTCTTCGATGAAGCTCTGCTCCTATGGTTGATTCTTTTGATCATCGCAATTTATAGGAATGCCCACTACATCATGTTCAGAAGGTTGCATAAAAGTTCAACTGCGTAAAGATCTAATATCCACCCTCCTTCACATTATTTTCTGCTGTGATCGATGCGCTTTGGTGTAGATGATGGTATGCTCCCTTTTTTTAATTGATTTCTTATATGCCATCAAGACTTGTTTCACTCATATTTCCACATTGTTTAGACCATACTTCATTCTGTAGCGATAGAAGATCATTTATTATACTAATGTACTAGCATATGAGCCATCCTTAGCTGACTCATTTTCCCAAATACTTGCCGGTGGCCACTTTCACATTATCTCTGCTATGTTTAATTAATTACAAATTGTGTGAATAGCTGATTTTAGCATGAACATGCAGTATGCAAAATCTGAATTTTCCATCATATTCCATGGTCAGGGTTCTGTACTAGACAACAGGAAATATGAGGGACATATATTTTTGTTTTCAAGGATATAAATCACACCTGTTGTGTGCATATCTGGTGAGGCAAATTTCTGGGAGGAGAAACATGGAGAAACAAATTTCCAGGTATGTTCTGTCGTTTGGTGCAATTATACCTTGTTTTGGTTCACATTTTCTTTACAGGTTGCTGGTGTATGGTCGAGTTTATGAAATTGCCATAGTACCATCACACTATGTTAAATAATTTATGATTGACTACTACTGTTTACTTGATGTTTGGTTCAGAAAATAGGATCCAGCTTTAGTTAAGTTAACCATCAATTTGTTTCAGGCTTAATCTCTATTCTTTCCCACAACGATTGTGCACGCTTCAGGTTATGGGATCATACTCTTGCAGGTCAACGAGCTCACTACCGGCCGTGCACGCCTCGAGGTTACCGTCTGAAAGATCTTTTCCTCCGCATGTTCAGATTATTGGTAACAATGCCTAAACTCTGAGCTTCTCTAGCTGTTGATATTAGGAGGCAACATAAACTTGCTTCAGTTTGAAATCTGTTTGTTTTTTCTCTGTATTTGGTGTAATATAGTGTGTGAACTTAACTTGGAGATACCAACAATTTTATTTCACATCTATATAAACATGTGAGATTGTTTTCGGATTTTTTACCCTTCCACGGACACTGCGCAAGCGTGAGCTACATGCACTGGGCTGCCCAAACAATTTTCTTTTTTGAAAAGCCTGGTTTAAAGGAGTCCAAGATCCATTTGGAGTTTTTTGTGAGTATTGCTATAAAATGTGATGTATATTCTCATTTTTCCAAGTGAACACCGTCCTCAAACCCGTTACTGTCCAATGGAGTTCCCATTCAGAACCAACAAGGAAACAGCATTGTTCTCTCTCAGCCTTAACGAGAAACCTCAACAAAGTCTGAAACGAGTCGCTCAGCTGTATAAACGAAAAAATAGTGAAGATTGCAATAATCATGAGCCTATCTCGATCCTGAGAGTTCAGCTTGAATTAAGGCAATTAGTTCATTTTCCATGATGGGTCAAACTAACCTACTTGCACGACAAGTACAATTAACTGTCCCCCCTTGTTTTCATGAACAGTATATACCACTTAATATTTCAAACTATAAAATGACGTCCTTAATTAGGCCCTTTTATTTGCAGAGAATTTATCAGGTGCAGCTTGCTACAGGAGAGTTGTTCCAAAGGAAGCAGTACAGTTCAGAGAAGAGAGCGATTCGTCAGTGATGATTGTCCCACCAATGTTCAGGTGCTGCAGAGAAAGAGCCCTTGAAACCTGCAGGACTTTGTAAAGCCCCGTACAACAAGAGCCTGGATTGGTCTAAATGGTATATATCCTGGTTTGATGAACATGTTGTAGCAAAGAACCACGCAGGCAGTAACTGTAAGTTAACAAAAGAAGGGTTTCTGTCAAAAGGTATGTGGACTTTAGGAGGAAATTTACACATTCTAACTGCTGAGCAAGCTATATTTTTGCATTATGGCTACTTCTCTTTCATAAAGGAAGGCCACTTTATTCATGCTTGATATGCATTATAAAAAACGGCACCGGACCCATGAGCCTTAATGGCATTGTTGATAAATGGTGACATGTATTGATGCTGATGTGTGCACACAAGCTGACCCAAAAAAAGCAGAAAAGGGGCGTACACAACCTGGCACCGCCCATCACACCCCTCAGGTGGTGCCACATGCTTGGCCGAGTCACAATTGATGTATGTATTCCTCCTGACTTGCCCTTGCTTTCTGAAATCTGATTATTACATCAAACCTGAACCTGAGTTTGAATTATGATGATCACATGCTACTATAACCAGACAATGCAAATATCTTTCTCAAAGAAAAAAAACTATTTTTATTTTTCTTTTATTCGCGATATGATCTTTTTCACATGCAAGCATTGGTATAGCCGACTAGGTTTGTCCCATATTTATTGCAGATAACCAAGATTTATTCTACCTTGTGCCACCACTTGTGATGCTGGAGACAACCGGATGCAATGTCAGATCTAATGTATTTTGGACGTGTCCCTTTAATACGAGCATATTAATAGAGAAGCAGTGATATTTGCCGGTGCCAATTGATGATGAAATTTGATCGCCGTACTAATTTTAAACTTTGCGCTGATTGGCTAGCTTATTCATATGAATTTTTTTTGCGCATGCTAGGAGGACGCTTGAGAGCCTGGGTGCCCGATCTCGCCAAGGTGGTGAGATGGAGGCCTACTTCCTGTTTTGGTGGTTGATGCAGTTCCAGGGCCTAAAAGAGCACACTCGTCCTCGCAAAGCTAGTCACAGAGTGTGGCGGCGTTTAATCGCCAATGTCTCTTTTATTTTGAAATATGTGCTTAAGTTAGATCGAGAAAGCTTTTCATCCAGGGTTGATGCTGTTAGTCTGCGATAATGCCAAGGGCTGGGACTTCCTGCATCTGCATGATTATGTGTCATTTGTGCTATAAGCAAGCCTGGCTTGCTTTACTTTTGAACCAGCTACATTATATGGAATAACACCAAGGCAGCTCTATTGTTGGTTGCTACTCTCCCTTGTTAAATATCATCCCAGTGATGTGATTTCACTTTGTTCCTCACATGAACAAGCCCTCATCACTTGCATGGACATGTGCTACCCAGCCTGCAAAAGCCAGGTGAAAAGGACGCATGTCAACCTGGCTCCGCTCTCAACTTCCTCTGAGGAGGCGCCACAAGGTGGCGACCCAACCGCTAGTACACATATACCTGGCAGGAAATCAAGGTAGGGCGGGCGCCCACCCTCGCCCTACCAAGAGCTCCGCCTGTGCGCGTGAGCCCCGTCCCAGGAACCTCCATCACGGGCCTCACGCGGTTGGAGGAGCTCTTTCTCTGACTCCAACTCTTTTGCCGATGTCCTCCCAACCGAGGTCGTCTCGTTGGCCTGCCGAAGTTCTCTCTCACATCCAACAAGCTTGCAGCCTAGCTGAGCTCCCAATTGTGTGAGCTCAAAAACCTAACCTTGTTGGACATGTCCGCCAACCGCTTCTCCGGCCGCCTCCTTGACGTTTTTGACGACCTCATGTTGCTGGAGCATTTGGCCATACCATCCAACGGCTTCTCCTTATCGTTGACGCCGTCCCTATCATCATTGTCATCTCTCCCATGAACTCAATCTCTGCAACAACTCCTTGGTTGGTCCGATTGCTCATGCCAATTTCTCCAGGATGCCGCTTCTCGCCTCGGTTGACTTCTCCGCAAACTACCTCATTGGGTCTCTCCCATTTACCCTCATGGATTGTGGCATGCTAAAAAATTGCCCAGCCTTGCAAACAACAGTTTGATCGGCACCATACTGTCGCGGATTGGTGAGTTTGACCACGTTCAGTATTTTCTGAAATTTTCATTGGGAGGGGGATTCCCACTTGAATGTATTTGAAGATCACGTTATCACGAGGAAAGATGATCATGCCAAACCCTGATATGATGTTTTTGTTCCGGCTTACGAAGTTGATTAATCCAGAGCGTAAAGCCGTCTTGATATTAGCTATCACAACAGCGGAGGTTAGCACCTCATTTTGAAATATTTTGGTATTCTCGGCTTCTCAATTTTTCTACAAGATAGTGAGAATAACAAAGGACTTGAGTGACCGTGGCAGATAAGGGATTGTTGAAGAGACGAGTGGATATCTCAAATGTAAGGCATGGGTCTAGGGGAACTCTTGGTTACCTTCAGGATAACTTTTTATTTTGCGGGTGACCTTCATAATCCGGCGTCAATCTAAACTTTGACTCAGACTCCCGCTCGAATGCAGTAACACTGAGGCCAGGTAGACAGACAAGTCGCCCCCTTGATAAGCCTAAACGTGCACAAGGACGTGGAGGGAAGTGCTGGAAGGATTGAATTGATATCGCCGAAGGGGGTAAGCCCTAATCGCGAGGGTAGTTTATTTATAGCTAGGGTAGTTTTTGCTTCTTCTTTTTTGAGAGAAGAAGGGCCTGTTCTGAAGTCATCCAGCTCCAGGCTTCACAAACTTCACAAATGAAATTGCGTCGAAAGTATGGGCTCTGAGAAGCTTACTTCTCGAAGCTAGGCCCGATGGTAGAGCAAAAACGTGGAGCAGCATTCGCCCAGCTCCACCGAAACTGAAAGCTGGAGTTTGCCCAAATTACGCTGGTATGCCACTGCCAAACTTACCGATTCGTTCCCCTCCCCAGAAAACCTATGGAGCGACATCTCCTCTGTTCATTCCGCTCGATCGAGTCGCTAACCCTACCGCCGCCGCGTGCGCCACCGCTTCTTCCCAGCGATATATCAAGCCGTTTGAGGCCAATCCCGACCGGTTCCCGTCAACACAGCCCGAAGGGGGTAACCCCAAGACCACGACCTAAGCACCGACGCCATTGACGCCGTGCTCAATTCACAGGAGTCCGCCTCACCTCTAGCCTCGACATGGGCTGCCTCCTGTCCGCCCAACACGCCCGAACAGGCCACAGCCCGCCCATCTGGGCTGCGGCGCTGAGAGAAGCTGGAGTCTGAGCCGAACATGATTGGAATCACTAGTTGGAGAAAGAAGCCACGATGAGAAGCTGGTTTTCTGGATTTTTGAGAAGCTGGAGAGCCTCAACACGCCCAAAGGGTAGTTTTTGCTGTGGTTACCGGGAGATGTTTTTTTCGAGGGGTACTCAGAGATGGTTGTGCGATCCAGAATTTTAAATGAAAAATAGCCAGATGGGCCGATTTGCCCCGTAGGCCTTCGTAATAAAAAGAAACAAATGCAAAGGGCCCTTAGCACTATCCGGGCCCAGCAGCGAGCTTTTTTTTTCGGCCGAGCTCTAGGCCCAGAAAATCTGCAGCTCCTATATAGCAGGTAGGTCGCTGCGAAGCGACGTAGCGCATACCCCCTTGCGCGCAACTGTTTCAATGGGACGGCCCATTTCGGGGTTTCACCCCCAACCGGTTTTGGGAAGGTTCTAGGACCTTCCCTGAATCGGGGTTTTCTGGTTTTCTTTCATTTTTTTCTTTCCTTTCCTTTTTCTTTTTTTGTTCCTTTTTTGTTATTCTTTTGTGTTTATCTGTTTTCTTCTTTATTCCTGTTTTTTCTATTTTGCGAAAATCTTTTAATGTTCTGTTTTTATTTTTATTCTCCTTTCCTATTTCTTCTTTTTCGGCCATGTTTCAAATTTGTGAACAATTTTTCTCAAATTGTGAACATTTTTAGAAAGTGGAACATTTTTCAAATTGCCGAACATTTTTTACGAATCTGCGAACTTTGTTTTTTGAAGACGGACAGTTTCAGAAATTCGTGAGCATTTTTGGAAAAAGTGAACATCGTTTCAAAATCATGAACATTTTCTTGAAATCATGAACATTTATTTTGAAATCCTAGATATTTTTTTAATTCGTGAAATTTTTCATATTCACGAACATTCTAGAAATTGTGTACATTTTCTGGAAGACGTGAATATTTTTCGAAATTTTCTGAATTTGGTGATTTTTTTTAAATTTTGGGAACATTTTTTAAATATTGTGAAAATTTTCCTAGAAATTCATGAACATTTTTTAAATTGTAAAAAAACTGAATAGCGAACATTATTTTTGAAATTGTGATTTTTTTTGAATCCATGAGCATTATCATTTACTAAACATTTTTCAAATCACGAACAATTCAACATTTTTGCATCTTTTTCTGAAATCCCAAGTTATTTTTAAGAAGTAAAGAAGCTGAAAACAGAAAAAAAAAAGACAAGGGGCTCCCCGCCCCGCACATGGGTCGGCCCATAAGAGCGCGCGGGGCAGCGGGGTTGCCAGCGCGTACGGCGCCACATAGGAGCCCTCCAGAAAATCCCCAATTCCCCCGTCCGATTCGCTGCTCGTCCGCGCTCTCGCCGCCGGGATCTCCTCCCGCGCGCCGGCAGCCTCGCGGTGTTACCCTCATCGTGGCCCAGCGGCCCAGGAAGCCCGCCTCGACGCCGGCGATGGCCGCCGCGCAGGAGCCGAGAAGCGGGCTCTTCAGCGCCGGCGACTTCCGCACGTACAACCCCAAGGTGAAGCCCTGCTCCCGTGCCTTACTTCTTTCCACCGCGCCGCTGAGTCACACCCGAGCTGCTATGCGAGCCACCGTGTTGCACGCCGCGCGAGGCCCTCGCACATTGCTTACTTTATTACTGTAGATGGAACTGTAGATTAGCCGTCAGATTGATACTAATCAACAGCCGTAGTTGCGTTTCCATCTTGAAATCCTAATTCCAGAGTATATTGTACTAGTAGTAAGTTGTAGATATAGATTATCGTTCATGTCGAATGTGTGGCTATTTTCTGCTTGGGATTTCTGAATTCAGTTATGCGGCAGCTAAATATTGGATCCTTGATTTATGTTGCAACAACTGAACGGCGAAGATAGGCTCAGCATGCTGACGGATGATATTTTACTGTCCATCTTGGGGAGAGTGAGTTCACGTACGGCTGCAAGGACAAGTGTGCTCTCAACACGGTGGAAGCATCTGCCTTGGTTGCTGCCTGAGCTCAGCATCGATGTGAAGGATTTCCTGTCCGCTCCGTGCGCTGACCCTATTGAGGAAAATGATATGGAACAAGCTATGAAGTCTTTGGCCAAAGCAACCAGGAGTTTGTTGGATAAACAACGGAGAGAATCCACTATCTCAAGTTTGCACCTTAAGCTCTATCTGTTCAACGCTTTCCTTTGTGAAGTTGGCCCACTGATAGGTGATGCAATCGACAGTGGTTTGTTGAAAGATTTGGATCTCAGTGTTCTTGATGAGACAGAGCCTCTTGACCATAGTGAGGAAGAGATGCAACAGCGAGCTCAAGACATAGATGCTTTTTTCACTGCCTACCCCAGTGTGCTCCACTGCCTCACAAAGCTCTCTCTAAAAAATGTAGGCTTTGACAAATTGGACATGCACCATGTTCTGTTTGACTGCTGCAAGCAACTGAAGCATCTAAGCCTTCATCATTGTGATACTGGTTCCTACTCTCTCTTCAAGATTGATGCACCAGACTCAAAACTCTGTGTTCTAGAAATCGGGATGTGTCGCTTTCTGAGAATCGACCTTGTCTGCCTCCCTAAATTGGAGAAGTTGGTTTGCGATACTTGGGTATCTCGGTGTGCCCCGTTGACCTTTGGTTTCGTCCCATCTCTAGGGGAATTAGAACTCTCGTGTGGTTCAGATTGTGAGCAACACGGATTTAAGTTAAGTGAGCTTCTACATGGAGTAACAGGCATACATACTCTCACATTGGAGTTCCAAGGAGAAACCGTAAGTCCGTAAGTACTACTTTGTTTTCGCTAAATGGTACTCCCTCCGTCCCAAAATAAGTGTCTCAACGTTAGAAAAACTTTGTACTAAAGTTAGTACAAAGTTGAGACACTTATTTTGGGACGGAAGGAGTAGTTTATTTGGTATTCGCCATGTCGTCACATATAAGAAAGTTATATCATGGGTGTGTTTATGTGAACATATATATATCTGTAAATTCTTTGATGATCTCATATATGTGCTTGCAAACTATCAATTCTTATTTTGTTAGTTTATTTAATGTTGTGCAGCTTTGGTTGCAACCTGAAATGGAGGAACTCCGCACCGCATTCAGCAAGCTAAGGAAGCTGTTCGTATGTGGTATATTTGTTGAATTTGACATTTTATGGACGACAGCCTTTCTTGTGGCAGCACCATCTATTGAAATGTTGCATATTGAGGTGATGTCTTTGTCCATATTTCTTTTCTCGTCCACATTTGGAGCTTTAGTGTTTCACGAATTTTAGCGGAACGTTGTTTAAAACTTGGTTCCAATGACATATCTAATGAATCAGTCACACACATACAGGTGTGGGGACATACATGCGATGTGGGCGAGGCCAGACCCGCTTCCTACCATGACAGAAGGAATCCTCGGTGGGAAATGCACTTGGACAGCAGCTCCGAGAACAGGCTTCTGAAAGAGCTAGAATTCGCTGGATTTAAATCACTTGAACAGCAGTTTACATTTATAAGATACATGTTGGAACGATCTCCCAACTTGCAGAAGATAGTTCTGAGAGATGAGGAACAGTGTGATGACTGTGACGCCCTTAAGGTACCTCGTCCTTCGAGATTTCCGAGGAAGGAAGATGAGCAAGAGATGGTGGTTAAGCGGATTAGAGATGGCATGTTCTCGCCAGAGATAATTTTTTACGAGTAAGAAGAGACATGACATATCTCATTCCAAACAATTTTTGATACTTATAATTACCAGGGATTGGGATGTTCTGTGTAGGCACATGACCTATCTTACAACCAGCACTATGAACAATCTGCAAGTAACACTCTCTTCACTGGAGATAACAAACGAAGCAAGAAGATGATATCTTTTGGTTACACGTGGTGCAGTGGTTACTCCATGCAGCTCATCCATGGATTTCATCCAGACCATGCATTGAGAGAGTCGGTATTCATAATTCTCGGGTGTGCTGTCTCTGCACCGAGCAAACTTGTCTTCTTTCTGACTCAAGTCATCGTCTTTGTGTCTCGCACCGTCTTCTTTCTGAAAATTTCAAGAACGATAGACAGATCTTGAGACAAATCAGAGGCCTTTACAACACGAAAATAACTGGGAAATAATTCCATGAACGATAGACCGATCTGGAGACGAATCAAACTAAAGAGCACAAGCTTACATAAGGACAGGGATGTCTGATTTGGGCCCAGGACGTGAGTTGTGGAGTGAGGTACCGATGGGTGTGGCCATGTCTCGCCTGCTGCCGCCTCTGGTTTTTCATCTTGGCCACCTCGCCTTCTGCCACGTCTCCACCTCCTCCTAAACAGACACTGTGAAGACAGCGCTCCGCACCGTCAATGCCTGCAGCAAGCAGCCTGACACCCTGCCGAGGGAACGCGCCGTCGCTGCCAGGAACCTATCTGATGCTAGTCCACAAAGACTACACCGACAACCACCTTGCCACACAGGAGAACAGAGCACGGCCGCCCACCCAGGTTTTTTTTCCTCTACGGACGCATGCCCACCAAAGTGGTAGAAACCAATGGGACACCTACGATAAGTCAGGACATGCAGGAGGAACCACGGCGGCTTATTGTGAGCTCGGCATTCCTAGAGAGGTGCCGAGGTTAGTAAATGACACACCAATTTTAGGCCGTCAGAAAATCAATGCCTTGAGCGGAACCAGTGCTCAAATTCTAGGGATATAGTGGCTTTAAGGATGGATTAGCTGTTTGCTATATACAAACTTAAGAGCAGATTTTGTGTGGCCGTTTATTTTCTCATATCGTAGTTTTCCTTGTTTCTTTCCAATTTTATGATTATTGGCTAAATCACTAAACTGAGCACAGCAGGGCCACGTTCATGCGATGAATGAGAAGGTGATGCGGAACCAATATATATGAGCTCTTGGTATCTTGGAGCATGTACATGTTCCCGCCCTTCTTCCCCTAAGGTAATTTGATTTGGCAACGGTTCGCTTATTTCAGGTTGCATGGTTATCCCGTGATGTTTAGTGGTCAAGTTATAGACGCACAAGGAGGAAAAAGGTATAAATGCTCATATCATCAGAGTCAGAGATGTTATTAATTTTTCTATGGTACTCCTTCTGTAAAGAAATATAAGAGCTTCTAGATCACTCTAGCAATGCCCGGATATTCTTCTAGTTGGTATAAACGTCGATAGTCCTTGCATTAGTCAGCTTATTGTGAAAATTTGATATACCCTACTGGACTAGGGCCGAACTGTCCACAACAATAGGACGGGACCAGTAGAGTATAGGAGCAGGAGTTCCCAGCTTGAGTCATCCACGAATTTCAGTCGGCATATAGCACCATGCATGAAAAATCAAAGTTTGGCAGGCAGCTGTGGGCACGGATTAGTACTTGCAACGCATGGGCACCCATTAATTCAATCGACGGACAGCACCGTGCATGAAAATCAAGTTTCAACCACTGACTAGCAGGCAGTTGTGGCCACTGACTAGTGCTACTACTACTGAACCAATTGCAACGCATGGTTAACAAGTCTATAAGATCCACCACCACCCAAGCAGTTTGTGCCAAGAGCATTTTCTGAGTTCTTGCGCTTGTGTACACATAGTTACATACCACCATGGCGAAATGCTGGCTGCTGCTGCTGCTCCTCTTGGCGTTTCTCTTGCCGGCGGCGCACACTAAGTCATGCCACCCTAACGACCTCCGTGCGTTGCGGGGCTTTGCCGGGAACCATGGTGGCGGGGGCGTCCTTCTCCGTGCCGCGTGGTTTGGCGCCTCGTGCTGCGGCTGGGAAGGTGTGGGTTGTGACAGCAGCAGCGGCCGTGTCATGGTGCTACGGCTTCCCGGGTATGGCCTCGCGGGGCCCATCCCGGGAGCCTCCCTGGCGGGCCTTGCGCAGCTGGAGGAGCTCTTCCTCGGCTCCAACTCTTTCGTTGGTTCCCTCCCCGAGGAGCTCTTCAGCCTCGCTGGGTTGCGGAAGCTCTCCCTCGAGTCCAACAAGCTTACTGGTAAGTTGAGCTCACGCCTTGGCGAGCTCAAGAACCTCACCTTCCTGAACTTGTCGGTCAACCGCTTCTTCGGCCGCCTCCCTGACGTGTTTGGTGACCTCATGTCGCTCGACCATTTGGCCATGGACTCCAATGGCTTGTCCGGATCTTTGCCGCCGTCTCTGTCATCACTGTCTTCTCTCAGTGAGCTCAACCTCCGGAACAACTCCCTGTCTGGTCCGATTGCTCGTGTCAACTTCTCCGGCATGCCACTTCTTGCTTCAGTTGACTTTTCCGCAAATAACCTGAGTGGGTCTCTCCCAGTTAGCCTCGCGGATTGTAGCGCGCTCAAGTCGCTCACCCTTGCCAACAACCAATTGGTTGGCACCATCCCGTCGTGGATTGGTGAGCTTGACAACCTTCGCTGCTTGGATGTCTCAAATAATTCATTGGTTGGCGAGGTACCGAAGGGTTTGACATGTCTCAAATGCCTCGCCACCGCTGATCGTTCAGTGGGTATGGCTTTCACTAACATGCCATTGTATGCGAAGCGTAACAGAAGAGTACTCCAACAACAACCAAATGTCTTATCTGGGAGCAATAATACTGTCAGATCGGGGGGTGGCAATGTTCTATCCGGAGACAACACTGTCATATCTGGGAACAACAACACTCTATCTGGGACCAACAACACAGTCGTATCTGGGAGCAACAATGTCCTAACTGGCAGCAACCATGTTGTATCTGGCAGCAATAATGTTGTAAGTGATACCAGCCATGTCGTAAATGGGAGCAACAATACTGTATCCGGGAGGAACAATATGGTAACCGGGAACAACAATACCGTATCTGGGAGTAACCATGTCGTATCTGGGAACAACAAAGTCGTAACTGGAGGTTAATGATCTGTCAGTGGATTGATTCCATCTTCCCTGACGGTGCTCATCACCTTGTCCAGGTTCAGTGTGGCTTACGATCACTTGGTGGGGCTAATCACGTTTGTAACTTCATGGATATAACATCCTATTCCTACTTCAAATAAAAGTACTCCCTAAGATGTCTACAGTTTTTTCTTTACATAAAAATGCTGACCTGAACAGCAATAGGCGGCTTATAGCTGATGTAGACCAAGCGTGTTTGCTTATATACAAATATTGCATCGTGGATGTCTAGATGTGGTTTCTTAATCTCTTCCTCTATGTGTTGTGTGATGCTTTATTATTGAGCTTAATGTCAGCTGGTTATATGCATCAGTTTTGGATGTTTGGATGAAGGAATGAAGCAAAAGAGTAGAGATTAATGTTGTTGGCATCAGGTCACTTATGTAGTGCTACAACATTAGTGCATGTCTACTCCCTCATTGTGTTGACATCTGCTCAGTTGCACTGTACGGGGATGGATATGGATACGGGGCTATGGATAAGGCAGTGTAGAGATACGACGTTTTAGAAAACATAGCCACACCGGGATATGTTAGTTATCTGTGATGTATCCTCTGGTCATTGTGCTGCAATTCATGTTCTGTTATTACATCTATCCTACAGAAAATTGGGGAGCTAGCTGCCACTTTTGTGTCTTTTCAGTTCAACATGTTGGGAGATTTGATAATGTCCCTGCTTATTTTTGTGCAAATCGTGCTAGCACTTTGGAGGGGACTGATAGTTCGCTTGATGTAAGCCCGGTCTTCCTAGTTTCTAGCTTGTTGGATGATTTTAATTGGATGTTAATTTCTTAGTGAAGCTTCCATGGCTCGATAAAAAAAGGTCGTACAATGGAGCTATTATGCAACCGATGTATATTTGATTATGAGGAAAGGCAACAGCGTTGTATTTCATTGTTGATGAAGAAGAAACATTACAAGCCCAGGATGAGCACACAAACACACAACAACAACATCAAAAGCTTGTGAGGAGCACACCGGCACAATGACAACACAACACAACTGTGCTACTATTATGTACCCCTTAAGCCTGTGAGGCACGACTGACAGGGTTCAGTTCGACCTCTAACACGGAGAAACGAAGTTTTTTTGTGAGTGTAGAAGTGTTTTCTTTCTAGGATTATAGAGTTATTACAATCAAGGGGCAAAAATTTCTCAATACATCGCGCTGTCTGTGTAGCCACACAGTTGTGCTACTCTCTGTATGGCTATATCTCGTCAAGAGGCAAGTATTTTTTTTGACCTACTATTTCAACAGCTAGGCCCCACACATCGGAGAAATAAGTTCCAAAGGAAACTTTGATTCATTTATTGATTTTGAATAAAGCAATTGGTGACTTTTGCCTTTCTAACAGGTGTCACAAACAAATTCATTGTTGAACCAACTAACACAAGGGAGCTTATTTTGGCTAATTATTTTCCTAACAATAGTGGATATTGGATGCCCTAAATGTCGGTGCCACCTTTCTGAATAGGGTTTGATGGCACTGAGCACTTGCTTCTTGGCATCTTGTCCCATGTGCTTGCTAGGGTATAGACCACTCCTACCCCTACCTCGACGAAGGACTCTCCTCGTTCCACACTCCTTTACAAGAAAAGAAATATGGGTGAATTTCAAAGAATGAACTGTTATCAATAGGTAGTCGGCTAGCAGAGATTAAACTCTTATCAGCCTCAGGCACATGAAGGATATTTTTAAGAAGAAGATCACGATCAGGGGTACGAATATGAGAGTGACCAATATGCTCAACAGCCATACCTGAACCACTCGCCATGTGGATCTGTCCGTTTCTAGTGTACTGATCTCGAAGAGTGAGCTTCTCTAGGTCTCATGTGAGGTGACCCATCACACCGCTGTCCAAATACTAGTTGGTATCAACTCCATACTAGGGCGCGGCCAAGTTTGCCGATCTCTCCTCCCCTCCCTGGTAGGAGGAATCGTACCATTTCCAACACCTCCAGGTCGGCTGTCCAATTTTGCTGAAGATTTGGCACGTTGGTTTGGCAGAGGGATTGTTGTTGTAGTTCCCACTGTCGCCATTGCCTCCCCTGTTGCAACGGTTAGGCGGCTTGGAAAAGTTGTCGCGACCACGGTCACAGACGCCACCTTTCTTGTTGGGGATGTTGCGTTCGCGGTCACCACCACAACAGTTGTTGTCGTTCTGCTTGGTGAAGCGCTCATGAGCAGGGGCATTGGTAGATGAGAGGATCCTCCATGAAGACTCATGCGGATCTTGAAGCTTAGGAGCTGCGAGTACAACTCCGGGAAAGTGACCGGCTCTACCCGGGAGCACATGGTGGAAACTACGGGGTTGAACTCCTCATCGAGCCCGGCAAGGATGTGAGAGACAACATCCTCTTCATCAACCTTCTTCCCTGAAGCAATAATTAGTTCATCACATGAAGTCTTGATCTTACCAACATATTCAGTGATGCTGATGTTGCCCTTCTGCAGATTCGCCAGTGCAATCCTGACGTTGACAGTCCTTGCACGGGTGTGGGAGGTAAACATACCTTGCACCATGTTCCACAGCGGTGTGGCAAGATGCCACCTGGATAGCCATCTCACGCGACAGCGTGGTCAGCAGGTAGGAGAACACATGTTGATATTGCGTGTACCACACGGTGAAGTCGAGCCATCTGCCCCCCCCCCCTTGATGGCAGAGGGGATGGTGGCACGCCATAGAACATAGTTCCCTTTCGTAAGCCTCTCGGTTGCAGAGTGAGCAAACTGAGAGGAGCGGAAGGATAGTCGTGTGAGTTTATATTGTCCCGTTATCTCGTGCCTGCTTTGTAAGAGGGCTTCCTCACTATCTTATACTGTTCGGCTGCATACTTTGGTTTGTGCTTTATCTATAAAGTAGGGCAAATGCCTATTTCGATAGGTTTTCTCAACTTCACAACAACACAACTCCGATTGTAGTATTAAGGTACTCCAGGATGCTTCGTAGAACATGTTCAATTCCGTTTGAACATGCCCTCCAAGATGGCACAGATGTAAGACCGACACGTCTCAACCTGCCATCAGCTCTATAGTTTTTATGATGTGGCTAACACTTGACTATTTGGCTTAACCAAAAGGCATATCTTGTGATGTAGAGGTCTCGGAAGCAGCTCCGCGGCTCGATCAAACCAGTTGTTGTGCTTTACACATTCTCACAATAAGCCGTCAGCTTTGCGGCTCGATTAAACCAGTTGTTGTGCTTTGCACATTCTCACAATAAGTCATCAGCTCCGCGGCTCGATCAAACCAGTTGTTGTGCTTTGCACATTTTCACAATAAGTCGTGATGGCTTGCTCGTTGTTGTTGTAGCTCAGTTGCACTTCCTATAGGGTATGTATGGAATTAAAAGTCATGCCTACTGGTGTCACCGACGAGCCATAGATACTGGTTTATCTCACATCATTGATGTTAATGGATGAAGTCTACGTGCAAATAACACAGAGTGAGAAACACTGCAATCAGGATGACGTTTATATACATCGCCATTGGATGCACATTGTGTTCCCATTACCTCGCCGAGGCGGTCAATGTTGTGGGTGCAGTAGTGTTGGTCAATTAGGAAGGGATTCTGCACGCTTGACATGTTGTAATGCACGGATGTGACTTGCTTTACCATGCCCAGCTTGGAATTAGCCCATATTTTGATCTTAATTAACCCTGTTTCTGGTGTCAACAACACACACTGTCACGTTCTTCACCAACTCATAATCTAACCCCTGCTAGTGACCTAGACTCCTAATACTAGTCGGGATTAAAAAAAGAACAAACTAATTTGTTAGCCAAGGGGGGCTATGGCCCCCATACCCTAGAGAAATTATGTGAAATGCCATTAGTTAAGCTAAAATCTTGAAGATTATCAAATTTTATGTGAAATTATGTGATATGCCGTTTGTGTTCCCATTACCTAGCCCAGGCAGTCGATGTTGCGGGGAAGTAGTAGTGCCCAATCAGGATGGGATTCGCACATGTTTTTATCCGGTTGTGGTGCCAGTGAACACACACTGTCACGTTCTTCACCAACTCATAGTACAACCCCTGATGGTGACCTAGACTCCTAATATTAGTTGAGTTAAAAAATCTATTAGCCAAGGGGGGCTATGCCCCCCATACCCTAGAGAAATTATGTGAAATACTATTAGCTGTCAAGCTAAAGTCTTGGAGACGCAAAACAGGGAGGCCGAAGCACAACGAAGGAGAGGCAGATGCTCCATCCGTCAGGTGGGTTTTGAAATTCAGAAGAAAAAAATTGTTCGGTTTTGATGGGGAGATCAGATAACAATTTGTAAGGGAGAGATAAACGGAGCTCTAATTCTTATCCAAAACCTTTGGATACTATAAAATAGATAAAAATGGACTAGAGTGAGTTTCGGCAACAACATCAAATCTTGTGCACTGAGGAGTCAAATCACCCACTATAAGTGCAGTAACTTCAGAAGCTGTGGAACCAAAAAACATGTGTACCATGCAGACCACCATCACATTACCTAAAAAAATGTATAGATACCTTGGGCACATCAGGGCTGCACAAACTTTGCCGAGCAAGCCTAAATTTGTCAACCAGACGGTGGTGTGTATTCAACATTCTAATAAAGTAATAAGAGTTGTGACACACTTGGGATCGGGATCGAAAGAACCACTGTCCTCCCTACTAAGCATGTTAATTCTGCTCTCAACTTCATCAGCTGAATCGACCATATATAACTGTGCAAACTTGGGGGAAAACCTTGAGGTGGTAAAAGGGTAGTTTTGGAACTGCCCCAGTGACTGTGTTTTTAACAGTATGAAATTTCCACACAAAAAGATGTTATCATGCGAGCTACATGATGGATCTGTATTTGGTGCTACTCTAACGTGTGGAGAATCAAGCGCCTAGGGCCTTTGGGTGCAGCTGTTGTGCGGCGATAGCACGGATATGTTTAACCTATTTTGGATAGTAAATAAAGGAGTAATAGATGATGTGCTTGAGTCACGTAATCTTTGTTATCGCTGATTGTGATTGGGCCTTTTACTACGTCCTGTGTATACATAATTATGTTTTTGTCAGCATCAATGGCCTCTCTTGCCAATGCTAGCGTGCAAGCAATATCTGTTCAGGAATAGCATGGCTCTAAAAGATTATAACTCGTTGTTTGCACTCACTCCGGATCAAAGGCATGGCTTGGTGATAGTGATATGCAGGTAGCAGTGCACTGGATTCGGCTAGGGCTATCAAGAATTAATTATAACTTTCACATCTGAGTGGCAGAGGCCGGGGAAGTAAAATTCTCCCCCAATTTAGAACTGGGAAACCCCCGTGTCGCCCACCCCGCGGGCGACCCGGGCGGAACCCTAGCCGCCGGGCGAGCTCCCTCCTCGCCAGATCTCCCTCCCCTCGCCGCAGCCAGCAGGCGCCGCCGGGCAAAACCCGCGCAGCGTCGGCGGCGGCGGGGCACTCCGGTTCTCCCTCTCACGGTGCTCGGGAGTTGCGGGGCATCCGCCGTGGGAGCGCGTGGTCGCCGTGGCGAGCTTGAGCTGGGGCTGCGCGGCGAGTGTGTACGACGCGCGGGAGCGCAGAAGCATGTGTGGGGATCTGGCTCTCATGGCGCGGCAGCGCCTGCCAGATCGGATCTCGGGGCGGCGGCCTCGATCGATGGCGCGCGTTGCGGCCTGCCTGGAGGGTGGCACCCGCGGGTGCAGATGGGGGGCCTTCCACGGCTGCATGGGCGACGTGGAGGCGGCAGCACCACGGCGGCTCCTCGACGGCCGACCGGAGTTCCATGGGAGGCGTCATCTCCGACTCGATCTACTCCGGTTCGTGCTGGCTACGGTAGTGACTACGGTCGACGCCAATACTGCCTGGACGGATTTGGCGGGTGGGCATGGAACCGGGGGAAACTCCAGGCCGGCGTGGCGGCCGCACCAAAGTCGACGCCCTCAGCGCCGATTCCCTTCCGGAGGCTTCGGTGTGGATCCTATGCCCCCCACCTCTGCCATCAGCGCAGGCGAAAGCCTCTGTTCCTCTGTTTGGGCGACGATGACACTTTGATGTCGTGTTCCTTCCTGAAGGCGTCGGCCGGGGACTGCTCAGGGTGGTGGAGTTGCTGGTAGTTCGGAGTCGACGCGAGATGGCATGTAGGTGGAGCGGTGTGGCATCAACTGTATCGTCGACGGTGGGTCTCGGCGGCATGACGCAGTGGAGACTCCGCGTCTGATGCGCGGAGATGGACTCGCGCAGGAGGAGGAAGCTGTCTGACGTCATGGTGGCGTTGATGGCAGAGAGGCCTGGCAAGGTCGGTGCATCAGTTCTGCTCTGAGGATGGACCGATGGAAGATGGAGGTGATGGCCCTTGCAGTGTGCGGTGCTCACTGGGAGTGTGCCGGACCGGTGTAGGACCCAATCCAGGTAGTGGCTTAGATGGGGCACCTGGCTTTAGATGTTAGGCTTTGGTGCGATGTTTGTTTGGTATTAGGCCCAGACATTTGGCACACCTTCATCAAGGGGATAGGAGTATCAACGACGTTGTCAAAATGGTAGCTTCAGGCTTATTGATGTGTCACCTTGTATGGTCTTTGTGAATAATTAATAATATGGCTGCATGCGTTGTCCAGATGCAGATGCCGGGGTATTGACCTTTGAACTCGCCACATCAGCGCCACGTAACACAAAACGGTCTGAATCTCTCCTTCTCTCTCCCGACATGGGTCAGTGTGTCGGAATTGTACATGCCAGTGGTGTTTGATGTGTCGCGGTAGCTGACAGGTCGAACAGCTGTTTTTTCTACCTGTAGCAGGACGGCGGTGATGCATGGCCAGACTGTACATTGTCGATCTTGCCGAGAGCAACAGACACGCAGGATGGACTGAGCTCGCCTCGACACGAACGTATAGAAGCTGATCGATTCCTCGACACGCACGTACACAAAAGGAAGCTGATTGTTTCCTCGACACGCACGTACACAACAAGCAAAGCTGATCGATTCCTCATATGCAAGATAACCATGCAAGCCAATTTGCCGCTGGCTGGGAACGCAAACGACTCGCGTCATCTGCCCTGTCGGCATCGACGAGGGGTGCGCGCATGCCGTCGAGCACGGGAACGCCATGGACGTCGGGCCGTGCGTGTTCGACCGCTCGGCACGCGCTGTCCACGCGCTCGATCGGCGCCATGGACACCGGGTCGTACGTGTTCGACCGCTCAGACGCTCAGCATGCACGTCTTCCAAGTGCTCGTCGTCCATACACTCGGCATCTAGCTAGCTTTTCACATGAGCATCCAAAGCCAACTTTGTTGTGTACGTCAAGCCCGAGCGCCACGGCGCCTGCACCCCTTCCAGTGCCGGCCGCATGAGCGGGACGGTGAGCATGGCGAGGGCCAACATCCCATGAGCCAGGCCAGCACGGACGAGCATGTACACAGCATATAGTGCGGTCGCTGCTCGTGACGTGGCAGTCTAATCCAGATGACATGTCAATTATTTTTTCAAAACTGAGTCCACCTCAGACGAAAACCACTTAAAACACTTAAAAGTGGTATGAGGGACTAAACTTATCCGGTTTTATAAGTTGAGGGTTCACGGTTTGCCGGTTTTGAAGTTGAGGGACTATTTCTTTACTTTCAAAAGAGTTGAGGGATGGAAAATATACTTATCTCTTATTTTTTCTAGAAACAGAACACCATGCACAAGCAGCAAGTTCTCCTATATACTCCCCCCGTTTCTTTTTAGTCCGCATATAAGGTTTGGTTAAAGTCAAGCTTTGTGGAGTTTGACTAACTTTATATTAAAAATATAAACATTCACAATATGAAATCAATATTATCAGATGCATCGTGAAACGTATGTTCATACTATATAGTTTTAGTATTGTAGATGTTTATATTCTTTTATAGAAATTTTGTCAAACTTTGTGCAGTTTGACTTTGACCCAATCTTATATGCGGAGTAAAAAGAAACAGAGGGAGTACCATGTGAACAGACATGCGCGCAGCATTTTCACGAAGTACCGGAAGATCATTTTGTCCGCGTATCAAGTTTGTTCTCGAAGCTAATACTTTTGTTGTGTGTGCAAAAAATATGCCATGAAAGTCATTTGCATTAGTTTGGCTTATTAAGAGAAGTCGAAAAACATGAATGAACTATGGCGGACCTGTCCACGACAACGGGACGGGACCAGTGAAGCTGAGGAGCAGGAGCTGCCACCTTGGGTCCATGGTCCATGCCACCCACCAATTTCTTCAGTCGACAGACAACACCTCATGCATGAAAAATGCAAGAAAATAAAGTTTGAATTGGCACTCCGCACGCACACTGACTATTGTGGCCACTGACTAGTAGTACGTACTTGCAACGCATGGTTACACACACTCATGCACGAGTATAAGATGAGGTGCACCACCCAAGCAGTTTTTGCCAAGAGCACTTGAGAATCACCAGCATCCCAACTGGTTTCTTGCTGAGTTCTTGCTTTGTGTATACATACCATACCACAGGCCACAGCTGAATCCATGGCGAAATGCTTCCTGCTGCTCGCCTTCTTGGCGTTTCTCCTGCCGGCCGCCTACGCGACGTGCCACGCTGACCACCTCCAAGCGCCGCGGGGCTTCGCCGGGAAGGTACTTGGATCTCTCAAATAATTCATTGGTTGGTGAGGTACCAAAGGGTTTGACACTACTCAAGGGCCTCACCACTGTCGACGTTCACTGGATATAGCTTTCACTAACTTATAGCTTTCACTAACTTGCCATTGTATGTGAAGAGCAATAGAAGAACACTCCAACAACAACAACAACCAAACACCATTACTGGGACAAACAACAGTGTCAGATCTGGGAGTGGCAACATTGTATCTGGGAGCGGCAACACTGTCGTATCTGGGGACAACAACAATGTTTCTGGGAGCAACAACACAGTCACATCTGGGAGCAGCAATGTGATAGTTGACACCAACCATGTCGTAACTGGGAGCAACAATACTGTATCCGGCAACAACAATAGGGTAACTGGGAACAATAATGTTGTATCAGGGAGCAACCAAGTTGTGTCTGGGGACAACAAAGTCGTAACTGGCTAATGATCTGTCAAGTGGATTGATTTCGGCTTCCCTGGTGGAGCTCATACGTCCTTATCCAAGTTCAGTGTAGCTCACGATTACTTGGTGAGCTCAATCGTGTTTGGAACTTCATGGATATAGCACCCTACCTACTTAAAATAAAATTTCCCTAAATATCAATAGAACTTTTTACATAATAAATGCTGACATGAACAGCAATGGCGACTTGCAGCTTATGTACAAGTTTTCATCGTGGATGTCTAGATGTGGTTATTTCATCTATTCTGTTATCTGTAATGTGTGATGTTTTAGTATATATGAAGATTGGTCTATGAATTATAATTGCTCAATGTCATCTAGCTATACACTTCTCTAGTCATCTAGCTATACACTTCTCTAGTGATGCAATACGGATTGTTTGCCATGTGCACCTCGTAGTTCGTTTGTGACCAGTGATTACCTTCGATCTGTTTTCAGATGTACATACTTCTTTCCTAGAGCCCATAGGATTTATCAAATCCAGAACATGAATTAAGCTTGGCAAGGAAATGTATGCATGCCTTGGTTATCTCAAATCATCTCAGTTTCTCGGACTAACAGTTATCGCAGAGATTGTAAAAATACAAAGAAAATAGGCCAGGCTAAGGTTGCACCAGCGGCTCTGTACACGCGCTAGGGATAATAATTATACAGATCAACAATGCACTGGTAAGAATTGATAAATATATTTTGCAAATACATAAGTGAGAGATGTGTCAAGGCCACCATGACTGACTACCGCCGCGTTGAGGATTCGATTGTTCAACCTTTGCCCTATCCAACTCATGGGGGTTACCCCGGTTATTAAGGATAAACTAGACCAATGCATGAGCGTTTGATGACTACATAGTCTCCCCAGAGACTTGGTTCCAGCAACCATAATCACCTTATTATCACCATCTTTTGGCATAGCCTCCCTCTCCTATCCGCCCTTTACATCTCCTTGTTCCAATATTTTGTGTCGCGGGTACCAACGAGCCCTATGATCGAGGTAGAGACAACAGATAGGAGACAAAATAGTTGCACCATAATACTTCCTCCATACCAAAATAAGTGTCTCAATTTTAGTACAAAATAAGTGTCTCAACTTTAGTACAACTTTGTACTAAAGTTGAGACACTTATTTTAGGACTGACGGAGTATAAAGTAAAGTAAACCGTCAATCCCCAAAGATAAAATAACAATGTTAGCTTAGGGTTTAAACTGAAATTGTGTTGGGTGATCCCAAAAATTGGAATATTTTATTTTATCTCCCTATAATTATCGGAAGGTTTTTTTATTGGTTTTAAAGAGAAATCACCATGTGAAACCCTCAATTTAAAATACATAAAAATCTATTCATTTTATTGAGTTGCATTTTATTTAAGATTAGGATTTATAATACTCTGAGGATTTAATCCAACCACATTCCAGGATTAAAGCATGATGACATGATGGCATGATGCAAAAATGAAAAAAAAAACAGTTATAATTAGGGTACTATCCGGTGATGTTACATTGTGGGAGTCGAAGACACCCCAAAGAGATATATGTTGATGGTGGGCTTTCTTTACACACTGGGTCGAATAAATATAATATCTGTGTCTATTTGAAATCACTAATTAAGAGGGTTCCCCCAGCAAATGTCATCCTCTCCCCTCTAATGGTGACAAGTGACACATTGCATGTGCGCCGCTTGTCACAAACAGATAGTTTATTTGTGTTTTTTTGTCGATCTAAGTTTTCAAAATGATTTATCTCTTGAACTGTGCATCCAAATCACGCACAATTAGTCACCAATGTGTTCCTTGCGTTCAGATTTTTAAAAGTAGATCCCATGTTCATATGTTTTGATGATTGTTTTTGACAAAAAAATATGCTCCAAAAGTGAACTAACATGTGCTTCCAAACTGTGCTAACCCATGCTTTCAAGTAAACTAACTTGTGCTCACACGCGGTGAAGCACAATTGTGCTTCCCCAAAGTGAACTATCTCTGTTCACTCGCACGAAGCACACAAGACCCAGATGTAGGGTTTCCCCTGGCGCAACCGGAGCAAGGTGACGTAGACTGTAACGACAATTCCTTGACAAGAAAACAACGTCAAAGATGGCGCCATCGTCCACCATGAGCGAAGTCGTGCCATCCCGACCCCCGCAACTGACTGGATCCGGGTGGAGCTGTGCCGTGAAGAAGTATATAGTCGCCGGAACGCCCGCAGAGGACCTCCAGCTACGCCTGACCAGTCCACCCACACACTGCCTGCAGGCCAAGAGCCACGCGCGCGACGGATCTGAACGGGGATTAGATTCATGACCATAGCCCAACAGCTCGCCAGAGAAGATACTTGTGCACCCATCGGCCATGGAAGCGACAACCGCCACCGCCCATCACCTCCTTTTGTCGCTGCCACCATTGCAGATGCCCCTCGTGGATCTTGCACCCCTGCCATGGAGAGGAGGAGAATCGTTGTCGCCGCCATCATTGCGGGCTTTGCTTGCCAGTGCTGGCAAGGGGAAGGAGAGGCGGGAATGGCTGGAGGAAGGCGGCGCTAGGGTTGCACCCATGTCGCTGGCGGGAGCGACACGGCCGGGGCTCGCTTGTTAGCTGTTCTCTTCACTTTTGTACCATCACTTAGTTTATCTTATCCTTATTACTGGTTACCCTGTAAAGGCGATAATTAGTGATGACTTGGCTGCAAGCAGCTCTAGCTTAGTGTCAGCGGTGTGTCTTTAATTACTGTCAACTTATTTTCAGCCCCTCCCCCCCCCCCCCCCCCCCCCCGCGCAAAAAAACTTATTTTGAGGGCGTGCACGAGTCCACGGGCGCACTCAAAAAAGTTAAATGACAATGACTAGTGCACAAGCGCAACTTATTTAGGTGTGTCCCCGTAAAAAATCTTTTTTAGTTGTGCACGGGCGCAAGTTGACCAGCCACACGAGAGAAATACCCCAACCATCCCACCCGTGCGGGACCTAGGAGTCAGGCGTGCGAGACCATCTTGGGCCGGAAGCCAAGCACCTCCATTCCCCTTTCTTGGAGCAGAGGAAAGAAACGCGCCCCGCCGCCCCATCCGCGCCGTCCCTTCAAAACCCGAGGGCCCCGATCCACCCTCCCGACCCAGAGGAAAGAAATGCAAGCAGATTTTGTGTGGCCCTTTATTTTCTCATATCTAGATTTTCCTTATTTCTTTCTAATTTTATGATTATGGCTAAATCACTAAACTGAGGACAGCATTGTCATTCATGCGAACGAGGTGGATTGGTTTCTCTTGGTTGAATATATTGTGTGCGTGTATATTGTGTCTTGGGCCCACCTCCTAGTTCTCCTGTATACTTGGGGTTGTGGCCCCATCTTTTACATCATATATTTGTCCAGACGATGAATGAGAAGGTAATGTGGAACCAGTATGGCAGTATGAGCTCTTGTAAAATGAGAAGGCGACTCACACTATCTTCTTTCTAAAATCAAAGGCCTTCTTTACGATAAAGGGTTTCCCCCCGCTTTATATTATAAAGAATCGAACCGATACATCCAACTCGCTAGGGCTGCAGCACAACCAAGCCCAAAAGGAAAAAACAAGAGAAAGTAAAGAGAAATAAATGCCGACATCGGCAGATCAACTAAGCGAAGAAGACCAGCAACCGCTGCACCCTCCGGAGAAGTACCACCGCGTTCCTAGCATTCCGGAGCGTCGCGTACCAAGCAACACCTTCAAGAAGGAATTCGACGGCGCCGCGGCTGTTGCCCGAACGAATCCTAGGGTTTCCCCCAGTACGTGGAGGGCAGTGGGGAAGGGGTATACCCGACGCCCTTCAGGAAGCTCCGGTGGCGCCCGCAGGCGTCACCACGTCGGAGCCGGACGAGCCGCCAGGGATTTCTCCCGACACAAACAACCACCACCACCCCGGACACTCCGTAATGCACCACCCAATCTACCGCCCACCAGCCTGTGCCACCACGGTCACTGAACCAACATCGTCGTCTCACTGAAGCCGCCAGCACGAGACCAGGGGGAGGGAAAGGAGACAACGGCCACGGGGGCAACCGCAACTCAACCGGCGGGAGGGGACCACCTCCATCGCTCTCGTGGAGCCGACCGGACGCGGCAACAAGGCTTTCCAGGCCCTGACGGCCCAGCCGGACCCACATGGGTCTAGACAGTCCCTATCCCCACGTTGCAGCACGCTGGCCAAGGAAGCCAACACCGCCCGTAGACCACCGACACCTCGCCACCACCAGGGAGCAACGCCGCCGCGCAGAGCCGCAGGCCCGCGCCAGCCCAGATCGGGCCCTAAAGGACCCAGATCTGGGCCGAGCGGGCACCACCAGCCACCAGCACCACCGCGCCGCCCACGACCAACGACTGCGTCGCCGCGCTATGGGCAGTCGTGGCCCACGGGATCGTCACCGAGCCACACCGCTGCAGGCTGAGCAGCACCGCCGCCGTCAGGGGGCCCCCACGCCCCCCAACGCGCGCGCGGGGAAGGAATGGCCCGCCGCCGCCAGCGCCGCGCGGGCAGGGCCCGGTGGACCAAGCCAACTGCGGCGGGGGGGGGGGGGAGAAAGACGGGGGCGGAGGAGAGGGGAGCAGAGGAACATTCGCTCGCCGCGGCGCGGGCGGCGGGGGGAGCGAGTGCCGTGGATCTAAGACTGACAGTAGAATGCGGGTAGGTATGAGGAGGCAAGATCCTAGCTATGGCGAAGTTGTACACGCGAGTTTTACGAGTTCTGGCCCTTCGCGGAGGAAGTAACAGCCCTACGTCTCGGAGCCCGGAGACGGTCGACTGGATTATGCGTGTGTGAGTTACAGGGGGGTGTGAACCCTTGTCCCAGAGGAGGAGGGTGGCTTATATAGAGTGCGCCAAGACCCCAGCTCCCCTCCGTTACACAGGGTTCAATGCTCATAAAGAGTAAGCGTTACAGGTAACGTCCGCAATAAAGTGTTATAAATGGTAATTAAGTCTATGAGTAAACGCCCGACCGTTGCTGCGTAGAGTGACTTTAGATCTTCTGTATGGGTGGTTTCTGTGGCGGTCGGGTGACATTGATTCTTCCGAGTGGAATGTCTCTGGTCGAGTGGATGATGGTACCCTTGGAATGCTTCTTTCTTTAGGGTGATGCCTTTGGGGGGGTGTCTAGGTCAGGCCTATGACCCTACCCTAGGTACATGGCTTCATCATTAGCCCCCGAATGGTTCAGGGTTTGAGTGGAGAAGGAGTTGAAAATACTTCCGATTCAGCTCTTGCACTTTGGGAGTGTCTGGTTGGGATCGATGAATCAACACGGTGACATCAACTTCTTTTTCAGTCGCTTTGACCCATTCTTGGTTTTGTCGAGTGAACTTTTACTGAAAAGATTCGAGTGTTGATATGGAGAACATCTTCCGTCTGACAGGTTGCTTTGTTGCCCGCGGATCTCGCGGGATTTGAATTTTTGGGAAGCGCGCGGGGCGGAGGAGGCCGCAGCAATCGGGCTGGATAAGGCAGGGCCGCCTCGATTTCTGCGTCGCCTTTTTCACCACGTATCGCTCGCGCGACTGTTGCGGGATTTGATAAGATCGCCCGGGTCCACAAGTCAGTCAGTCGGAAGCAACCTCATATAAGGCGTCGGTCCGGGGTTTTTGAACAGTGCGCTCCCATTCTTCCTCTTCCTTCTCTGTTTCTCCACCGCATCCGCTCCTGCCCCGGCGCCGCTGCTCCGTTCGAGCTCTGTCTCCTGTGATGGGGAAGGAGAAGATGGTGGCATTGGAGCATGCGAAGAAGGCGACGACGAAGGCGAAGGGGAAGAAGTCCAGCCGGGGCGGATCTTCCCCGAGGTCCGGTCTGCCGTGCGGCTGGATCCAGGGAGATTGGATCCGGTCGACGATTCGCCAGGACGACATCGACGATCTGGCCGAGGAGGGATTGACCCCCCACGGATCCGCGTGGCTCCCGGCGGACGAGACTGAGCCCCGACCGCAGGAGGGTGAGTGCGTCCTCCTCGCCACCCACGTCGACTGCGGTTTTTTTTGCCTCCCCATCCTTTTTTCCGAGCTTTCTTGAACTTCTTTGGAGCACAACTTCATCATTTTTTCCCCAACACCATCGTGTATCTTTCCGCTTTCGTGTCCATGTGCGAAAACTTCTTGGGTTGTCGACCACACAAGGGCCTCTTCAAGCACATTTTCACGTGTCGCTCCCAGTCGGTCAAAAAAGCTAATCCGAGTGATGAGAGGACAAAAGTGATCTAGATGTGTGGGGGTCTTGGAATCCAAATGAGGGGTAAGAGCTCTTTCCCAACCATAATCCTACCCGAGTCAGTCCGAGGGTGGCAGTCGACCTGGTTTTACTGCAAAGCCCAGCCGACTCCCGGTCAGTCGACTGGACTTCCCCCCTTTTCCATGGCTCGAGTAGAGAATCCCTCCGCCCTGAAAGTGACCCTGGGGGAGAAAGCAGAGGTGAAGGTGCTGGTCGAGCGAGTGGTCCAGCTCATCCGTGATGGCGTGACCGGCATGGATCTGTTGGAAGTCTTCCTCAGGCGACGCATTCAGCCGCTTCAAGCCCGTGACCATCCGATGTGGATGTATTAGGGCATTGACGATTCCACTCGGATCCATCCAGAAGAAGTCGACGAGGATACGGTGGAGAAGTGGTTGAGGGGTATCACTGGCAACAAAGATAACCCCAGGGGGCCAGGAGAGTCCCTCCACTTGACAACTCGCACCAAACAGACAAGGTCCAACTCTGAATTGCCGAGTGTTATCTTGATTTATCATGTAGCTGCTTGCAATCAACCGACTGACTTTTGTCTTGCTTGTTCTCTTCTAGGCTCTTACTGAGATGTATTCGATGCCCAACGGAGAGCAGGAGCAGGATCCGGAGGGGGAGGCGAGCGGAGGCGAGAGCGGCGAGTGGCATTTCGATGGTGAAGGGGATGAGGAGAGCTCCGACCCGAGTGATGAAGAAGAGGTCGACTCACCTCCCCGTAGGGAAAGGCGATCCAAGCTCACCCACGATCCCGCAAGGGCCCGTGACAAGGCAACCGTTCAGACTGGGCAGTCGTCAAAGCGTCCTCGGACGTCTTCTCCGGCGCCGACTGAAAAGGCTCCGAAACAATCCAAGGTCGTACCGCAGAAGACCCGAAAGGCGCTGCCCAGAATCAAAATCAACATCCCTGTTGCCTCTGCGTAAGTGTCCTGTGATACGTCTCCAACGTATCTATAATTTTTGATTGTTCCATGCTATATTATATTCTGTTTTGGACATTAATGGGCTTTATTATACACTTTTATATTTTTTTGGGACTAACCTATTAACCGGAGGCAAAGCCCAGAATTGTTGTTTGTTTGCCTATTTCAGAGTTTCGCAGAAAAAGAATATCAAACGGAGTCCAAACGGAATGAAACCTTCGGGAACGTGATTTTCGGAACGAACGTGGTACAAAGGACTTGGACCCTACGTCAAGACATCAACCAGGAGGGCATGAGGTAGGGGGGGGCGCCTACCCCCTGGGCGCACCCTCCACCCTCGTGGGCCCCATGTTGCTCCACCGACATAATTCTTCCTCCTATATATACCTACGTACCCCCAAACTACCAGATACGGAGCCAAAAAACCTAATTCCACCGCCGCAACCTTCTATACCCGTGAGATCCCATCTTGGGGCCTTTTCCGGAGCTCCGCCGGAGGGGGCATCGATCACGGAGGGCTTCTACATCAAGACCATAGCCTCTCCGATGATGTGTGAGTAGTTTACCTCAGACCTTCGGGTCCATAGTTATTAGCTAGATGACTTCTTCTCTCTTTTTGGATCTCAATACAATGTTCTCCCCCTCTCTTGTGGAGATCTATTCGATGTAATCTTCTTTTGCATTGTGTTTGTTGAGACCGATGAATTGTGGGTTTATGATCAAGTTTATCTATGAACAATATTTGAATCTTCTCTGAATTCTTTTATGTATGATTGGTTATCTTTGCAAGTCTCTTCGAATTATCAGTTTGGTTTGGCCTACTAGATTGATCTTTCTTGCAATGGGAGAAGTGCTTAGCTTTGGGTTCAATCTTGCGGTGTCCTTTCCCAGTGACAGTAGGGGCAGCAAGGCACGTATTGTATTGTTGCCATCGAGGATAACAAGATGGGGTTTATATCAGATTGCATGAGTTTATCCCTCTACATCATGTCATCTTACTTAAAGCGTTACTCTGTTCTTATGAACTTAATACTCTAGATGCATGCTGGATAGCGGTCGATGTGTGGAGTAATAGTAGTAGATGCAGGCAGGAGTTGGTCTACATGTCTCGGGCATGATGCCTATATACATGATCATACCTAGATATTCTCATAACTATGCTCAATTCTGTCAATTGCTCAATAGTAATTTGTTCACCCACCGTAATACTTATGCTCTCGAGAGAAGCCTCTAGTGAAACCTATGGCCCCCGGGTCTATTTTCCATCATATTAATCTTCCAACACTTAGCTATTTTCATTACCTTTTATTTTACTTTGCATATTTATCATAAAAATACCAAAAATATTATCTTATCATATCTATCAGATCTCACTCTCGTAAGTGACCGTGAAGGGATTGACAACCCCTTTATTGCGTTGGTTGCGAGGGTTTATTTGTTTGTGTAGGTGCGAGGGACTCGTGCGTGGTCTCCTACTGGATTGATACCTTGGTTCCCAAAAACTGAGGGAAATACTTACGCTACTTTGCTGCATCACCCTTTCCTCTTCAAGGGAAAACCAACGCAGTGCTCAAGAGGTAGCAAGAAGGATTTCTGGCACCGTTGCCGGGGAGTCTACTCAAAAGTCAACATACCAAGTACCCATCACAAACCCTTATCTCCCGCATTACATTATTTGCCATTTGCCTCTCGTTTTCCTCTCCCCCACTTCACCCTTGACGTTTTATTCGCCCTCTCTTTTCCGTTCGCCTCTTTTTCGCTCGCTCGTGTGTTGGATTGCTTGCTTGTCACGATGGCTCAAGATAATACTAAGTTGTGTGACTTTACCAATACCAACAATAATGATTTTCTTAGCACTCCGATTGCTCCTCTTACCGATACTGAATCTTGTGAAATCAGTGCAGCTTTGTTGAATCTTGTCATGAAAGATCAATTCGCCGGCCTTCCTAGTGAAGATGCTGCTACCCATCTAAATAGCTTCCTAGATTTGTGTGATATGCAAAAGAAGAAAGATGTGGAAAATGATATTGTTAAACCGAAGCTATTTCCTTTTTCGCTTATAGATCGTGCTAAAGCTTGGTTTTCATCTTTGCCTAAAAATAGTATTGATTCTTGGAATAAGTGCAAAGATGCTTTTATCTCTAAGTATTTTCCTCCCTCTAAGATCATCTCTCTTAGAAACGATATTATGAATTTTAAGCAACTTGATCATGCACATGTTGCACCAGCTTGGGAGAGGATGAAATTAATGATACGTAATTGCCCTACTCATGGTTTGAATTTGTGGATGATTATACAAATTTTTTATGCCGGATTGAATTTTGCTTCTAGAAATCTTTTAGATTCGGCTGCGGGAGGCACTTTTATGGAAATCACTTTAGGAGAAGCTACTAAACTCCTAGATAATATTATGGTTAATTATTCTCAATGGCACACCGAAAGATCCACTAATAAAAAAGTGCATGCGATACAAGAAATTAATGTTTTGAGTGGAAAGATGGATGAACTTATGAAATTATTTACTACTAAGAGTGTTTCTTCTGATCCTAATGATATGCCTTTGTCTACTTTGATTGAGAATAATAATGAATCTATGTATGTGAATTTTGTTGGTAGGAATAATTTTGGTAACAACGCGTATAGAGGAAACTTTAATCCTAGGCCGTACCCTAGTAATTCCTCTAATAATTATGGTAATTCCTACAACAATTCTTATGGAAATTTTAATAAGATGCCCTCTGAATTTGAGACTAGTGTTAAAGAATTTACGAATTCACAAAAGAATTTCAATGCTTTGCTTGAAAAAAAATTGCTTAAAGTTGATGAATTGGCTAGGAACATTGATAGAATTTCTCTTGATGTTGATTCTTTGAAACTTAGATCTATTCCTCCTAAGCATGATATCAATTAGTCTCTCAAAGCCATGAGAATTTCCATTGATGAGTGCAAAGAAAGAACCGCTAGGATGCGTGCTAAGAAAGATTGCTTTGTGAAAGCGTGTCCTTCTAGTTCCTATGAAAATAAAGATGAAGATATAAAAGTTATTGATGTGTCCCCTATTAAATATTTGTTTTGCAATATGAATCTTGATAATGATGGGACTGAATATGATCCACCTTTACCTAGAAGGCGTTCCAAAAATTCGGAGTTTTTAGATCTTGATGCAAAAATTGGTAAAAGTGGGATTGAAGAGATCAAAACTTTAGATATTAATGAACCCACTATTTTGGATTTCAAGGAATTTAATTATGATAATTGCTCTTTGATAGATTGTATTTCCTTGTTGCAATCCGTGCTAAATTCAACACATGCTTATAGTCAACATAAAGCTTTTACTAAACATATCGTTGATGCTTTGATGCAATCTTATGAAGAAAAACTTGAGTTGGAAGTTTCTATCCCTAGAAAACTTTATGATGAGTGGGAACCTACTATTAAAATTAAAATTAAAGATCATGCATGCTATGCTTTGTGTGATTTGGGTGCTAGTGTTTCCACGATTCCAAAGACTTTGTGCGATTTGCTAGGTTTCCGTGATTTTGATGATTGCTCTTTAAACTTGCACCTTGCGGATTCCACCATTAAGAAACCTATGGGAAGAATTAATGATGTTCTTATTATTTCAAATAGGAATTATGTGCCTGTAGATTTTATTGTTCTTGATATAGATTGCAATCCTTCATGTCCTATTATCCTTGGTAGACCTTTCCTTAGAACGATTGGTGCAATTATTGATATGAAGGAAGGGAATATTAGATTCCAATTTCCGTTAAGAAAAGGCATGGAGCACTTCCCTAGAAAGAAAGTAAAATTACCTTATGAATCTATTATGAGAGCCACTTATGGATTGCCTACCAAAGATGGCAATACCTAGATCTATCCTTGCTTTTATGCCTAGCTAGGGGCGTTAAACGATAGCGCTTGTTGGGAGGCAACCCAATTTTATTTTTAGTTTTTTTTTGCTTTTTGCCTCTGTTTAGGAATAAATATTTGATCTAGCCTCTGTTTAGATGTGTTTTTATGTTTTAATTAGTGTTTGTGCCAAGTTTAACCTATAGGATCTTCTTGGATGATAGTTATTTGATCTTGCTGAAAATTGCAGAAACTTTCTGTTCACGAAAATAATTGTTACAAATCACAAGAACGTGATAAAATATTGATTCCAATTTCTGCTGATCCATAAACAAATTTTCTAGGTCGTCCTATTTTGACTGAATTTTTGGAGTTCCAGAAGTTTGCGTTAGTTACAGATTACTACAGACTGTTCTGTTTTTGATAGATTCTGTTTTTCGTGTGTTGTTTGCTTATTTTGATGAATCTATGGCTAGTAAAATAGTTTATAAACCATAGAGAAGTTGGAATGCAGTAGGTTTAACACCAATATAAATAAAGAATGAGTTCATTACAGTACCTTGAAGTGGTGTTTTGTTTTCTTTCGCTAACGGAGCTCACGAGATTTTCTGTTAAGTTTTGTGTTGTGAAGTTTTCAAGTTTTGAGTAAAGATTTGATGGATTATGGAACAAGGAGTGGCAAGAGCCTAAGCTTGGGGATTCCCATGGCACCCCAAGATAATATAAGGACGCCAAAAAGCCAAAGCTTGGGGATGCCCCGGAATGCATCCCCTCTTTCGTCTACTTCCATCGGTAACTTTACTTGGAGCAATATTTTTATTCACCACATGATATGTGTTTTGCTTGGAGCGTCTTGTATTATTTGAGTCTTTGTTTTTTAGTTTACCACAATCATCCTTCCTGTACACACCTTTTGAGAGAGACACACTTGATTCGGAAATTATTAGAATAACCTATGTGCTTCACTTATATCTTTTGAGTTATATAGTTTTTTGCTCTAGTGCTTCACTTATATCTTTTAGAGAACGGTGGTGGTTTTGTTTTATATAAAATATTGTTCTCTCATGCTTCACTTAGATTATTTTGAGAGTCCTACAAAACAGCATGGTAGTTTGCTTTGACAATGATAGGCATTCAAGATTAGTAAAAAATATATTCTTATGAGTGTGTTGAATATTATGAGAAGTTTGATACTAGATAATTGTTTTGAGATATGAAGATGGTGATGTTAGAGTCATGCTAGTTGAGTAGTTTTGAATTTGAGAAATACTTGTGTTAAAGTTGGTGATTCCCGTAGCATGCACGTATGGTGAACCGTTATGTGATGAAGTCGGAGCATGATTTATTTATTGATTGTCTTCCTTATGAGTGGCGGTCGGGGACGAGCGATGGTCTTTTCCTACCAATCTATCCCCCTAGGAGCATGCGCGTAATACTTTGCTTTGATAACTTGTAGATTTTTGCAATAAGTATATGAGTTCTTTATGACTAATGTTGAGTCCATGGATTATACGCACTTTTCTTCCTTCCACCATTGCTAGCCTCTCTAATACCGCGCACTTTTTGCCGGTATCATACACCCACCATATACCTTCCTCAAAACAGCCACCATACCTACCTATCATGGAATTTCCATAGCCATTCCGAGATATATTGCCATGCAACTTACCACCGTTTCTTTTATTATGACACACTCCATCATTGTGATATTGCTTCGCATGATCATGTAGTTGACATTGTATTTGTGGCAAAGCCACCGTTCGTAATTCTTTCATACATGTCACTCTTGATTCATTGCATATCCTGGTACACCGCCGGAGGCATACACAAAGAGTCATATTTTGTTCTAAGTATTGAGTTGTAATTGTTGAGTTGTAAGTAAATAAAAGTGTGATGATCATCATTTTTTAGAGCATTGTCCCAAGTGAGGAAAGGATGATGGAGACTATGATTCCCCCACAAGTCGGGATGAGACTCCGGACGAAAAAAAAGAGGCGAAAAAAAGAGAAGAAAAGGCCCAAATAAAAAAATAAAAATGAGAGAAAAAGAGAGAAGGGACAATGTTACTATCCTTTTACCACACTTGTGCTTCAAAGTAGCACCATGATCTTCATGATAGAAAGTCTCCTATGATATCACTTTCATATACTAGTGGGAAATTTTTCATTATAGAACTTGGCTTCTATATTCCAATGATGGGCTTCCTCAAAATGCCCTAGGTCTTCGTGAGCAAGCGAGTTGGATGCACACCCACTTAGTTCCTTTTGTTGAGCTTGCATATACTTATAGCTCTAAGTGCATCCGTTGCATGGTAATCCCTACTCACTCACATTGATATCTATTAATGGGCATCTCCATAGCGCGTTGATACGCCTAGTTGATGTGAGACTATCTTCTCCCTTTTTTGTCTTCTCCACAACCACCATTCTATTCCACATATAGTGCTATGTCCATGGCTCACGCTCATGTATTGCGTGAAGATTGAAAAAGTTTGAGAACACTAAAAGTATGAAACAATTGCTTGGCTTGTCATCGGGGTTGTGCATGATTTAAATATTTTGTGTGGTGAAGATCGAGCATAGCCAGACTATATGATTTTGTAGGGATAACTTTCTTTGGACATGTTATTTTGAGAAGACATAATTGCTTAGTTAGTATGCATGAAGTATTATTATTTTTATGTCAATATTAAAAAAAAATCTTGAATCTTTCGGATCTGAATATTCATACCACAATTAAGAGAATTACATTGAAATTATGCCAAGTAGCATTCCACATAAAAAATTCTGTTTTTATCATTTACCTACTCGAGGACGAGCAGTAATTAAGCTTGGGGATGCTTGATACGTCTCCAGCGTATCTATAATTTTGATTGTTCCATGCGATATTATATTCTGTTTTGGACATTAATGGGCTTTATTATACACTTTTATATTATTTTTGGGACTAACCTATTCATTACCTTTTATTTTACTTTGCATCTTTATCATAAAAATACCAAAAATATTATCTTATCATATCTATCAGATCTCACTCTCGTAAGTGACCGTGAAGGGATTGACAACCCCTTTATTGCGTTGGTTGCGAGGATTTATTTGTTTGTGTAGGTGCGAGGGACTCGTGCGTGGTCTCCTACTGGATTGATACCTTGGTTATCAAAAACTGAGGGAAATACATACGCTACTTTGCTGCATCACCCTTTCCTCTTCAAGGGAAAACCAACGCAGTGCTCAAGAGGTAGCAAGAAGGATTTCTGGCGCCTTTGCCAGGGAGTCTACGCAAAAGTCAACATACCAAGTACCCATCACAAACCCTTATCTCCCGCATTACATTATTTGCCATTTGCCACTCGTTTTCCTCTCCCCCACTTCACCCTTGCCGTTTTATTCGCCCTCTCTTTTCCGTTCGCCTCTTTTTCGCTCGCTCGTGTGTTGGATTGCTTGCTTGTCACGATGGCTCAAGATAATACTAAGTTGTGTGACTTTACCAATACCAAAAATAATGATTTTCTTAGCACTCCGATTGCTCCTCTTACCGATACTGAATCTTGTGAAATCAATGCTGCTTTGTTGAATCTTGTCATGAAAGATCAATTCGCCGGTCTTCCTAGTGAAGATGCCGCTACCCATCTAAATAGCTTCGTTGATTTGTGTGATATGCAAAAGAAGAAAGATGTGGATAATGATATTGTTAAACTGAAGCTGTTTCCTTTTTCGCTTAGAGATCGTGCTAAAGTTTGGTTTACATCTTTGCCTAAAAATAGTATTGATTCTTGGAATAAGTGCAAATATGCTTTTATCTCTAAGTATTTTCCTCCCGCTAAGATCATCTCGCTTAGAAACGATATTATGAATTTTAAGCAACTTGATCATGAACATGTTGCACAAGCTTGCGAGGGGATGAAATTAATGATACGTAATTGCCCTACTCATGGTTTGAATTTGTGGATGATTATACAAAATTTTTATGCCGGATTGAATTTTGCTTCTAGAAATCTTTTAGATTCGGCCGCGGGAGGCACTTTTATGGAAATCACTTTAGGAGAAGCTACTAAACTCCTAGATAATATTATGGTTAATTATTCTCAATGGCACACTGAAAGATCCACTAATAAAAAAGTGCATGTGATAGAAGAAATTAATGTTTTGAGTGGAAGGATGGATGAACTTATGAAATTATTTACAACTAAGAGTGTTTCTTCTGATCCTAATGATATGCCTTTGTCTACTTTGATTGAGAATAATAATGAATCTATGGATGTGAATTTTGTTGGTAGGAATAATTTTGGTAACAACGCATATCGAGGAAACTTTAATCCTAGGCCGTACCCTAGTAATTCCTCTAATAATTATGGTAATTCCTACAACAATTCTTATGGAAATTCTAATAAGATGCCCTCTGAATTTGAGACTAGTGTTAAAGAATTTATGAATTCGCAAAACTTCAACATCTCTAACAATCCCAATTGGTGAAATAGTATCTCTATTGGCAAGTTTAATGGTGACATCAATATCTTCTATCTCAGCAGGTGCAATATCATGCATAATTTCTTTGTATAAGTCAATAGGTATTGCACTAGCACCCATGTCACATAAGCTATGATAACAATGATCTCCTATTTTAAAAGAAATAACAGGCATGCCTACCACAGGTCTATGTTTATCTTTAGCACAAGCTTTAGCAATTCTAGCAGTCTCATCACAGAAATAAATAACATGCCCATCAATATTATCAGCCAGGAGATCTTTAACAATAGCAATATTAGGTTCAACTTTAACTTTCTCAGGGGGTGTATAAGTTCTAATTTTGCTTTTACGAACCACAGTTGAAGCTTTAGCATGATCTTTTATCCTAACAGGAAAAGGTGGTTTCTCAACATAAGCAGTAGGAACAATAGGATCATTATAAGTGATAGTCTTTTCTTCAACTTTAATAGGTGCAGCTACTTTTACTTCTATGGGAGGATGATATTTAAACCACTTCTCCTTAGGGAGATCAACTTGAGCATCAAAAGATTCACAGAAAGAAGCTATATCTCAGAGTCAAGTCCATATTTAGTGCTAAATTTACGGAAAACATCGGTATCCATAAAAGATTTAACACAATCAAACTTAGGTGTCATACCTAACTCCTTACCTTCGTCGAGATCATAATCTTTAGAGTTGCGTTTAATTCTTTCCAATAAAGCCCATTTGAATTCAATAGTCTTCATCATAAAAGAGCCAGCACAAGAAGTATGGAGCATGGTGCGATTGTTATCAGAAAGCCGAGCATAAATTTTTTGAATAATCATTTCTCTTGAGAGCTCATGAGTGGGGCATGAATATAACATTGATTTAAGCCTCCCCCAAGCTTGAGCGATGCTTTCTCCTTCGCGAGGCCAGAAATTATATATATAATTGCGATCACGATGAACAAGATGCATAGGATAAAACTTCTGATGAAATTCCAATTTCAATCGTTTGTAGTTCCATGATCCCATATCATCACATAGCCTATACCATGTCAATGCATCTCCCTTCAAAGATAAAGGGAAGACCTTCTTCTTAATAACATCATCGGGCACACCTGCAAGCTTAAATAATCCACAAACTTCATCCACATATATTAGGTGCTCATCAGGATGTAATGTTCCATCCCCTGCAAAAGGATTAGCTAGCAGTTTTTCTATCATACCCGAAGGAATTTCAAAGTAGACATTTTCATTTTCAGTAGGTTTAGTAGGTTCAATAGGTTGAGGAGCAACTCTTTGATCTACTGGTCGGGGTGAAGATACCCCGAACAAGCCCCTCAGAGGATTACTTTCCATAGTAACAAGTGACAATTAATTTCAGCACACTATATAAATTTTTCCTTACCAAATTTCACCCACCAAAGGCGCTTTACTCCCCAACAACGGCGACAGAAAAGAGTCTTGATGATCCACAAGTATAGGGGATCTATCATAGTCCTTTCGATACGTAAGAGTGTCGAACCCAACGAGGAGCAGAAGGAAATGATAAGCAGTTTTCAGCAAGGTATTCTCTGCAAGCACTGAAATTATAGGTAACAGATGGTTTTTGTGATAAGATAATTTGTAACGAGCAACAAGTAACAAAAGTAAATAAAGTGCAGCAAGGTGGCCCAATCCTTTTTGTAGCAAAGGACAAGCCTGGACAAACTCTTATATAGAGAAAACCGCTCCCGAGGACACATGGGAATTATCGTCAAGCTAGTTTTCATCACGTTCATATGATTCGCATTCGGTACTTTGGTAATTTGATATGTGGGTGGACTGGTGCTTGGGTGCTGTTCTTACTTTAACAAGCATCCCACTTATGATTAACTCCTATTGCAAGCATCTGCAACTACAAAAGAAGTATTAAGGTAAACCTAACCATAGCATGAAACATATGGACCCAAATCAGCCCCTTACGAAGCAACGCATAAACTAGGGTTTAAGCTTCTGTCACTCTAGCAACCCATGTAGCCGACGTTCACATAACACCACTAGAGGAGAGACAACATACATCTCATCAAAATATCGAACGAATACCAAATTCACATGACTACTAATAGCAAGACTTCTCCCATGCCCTCAGGAACAAACGTAACTACTCACAAAGCATATTCATGTTCATAATCAGAGGGGTATTAATATGCATATAGGATCTGAACATATGATCTTCCACCAAATAAACCAACTAGCATCAACTACAAGGAGTAATCAACACTACTAGCAACCTACAGGTACCAATCCCAGACTTAGAGACAAGAATTGGATACAAGAGATGAACTAGGGTTTGAGAGGAGATGGTGCTGGTGAAGATGTTGATGGAGATTGGCCCTCTCCCGATGAGAGGAGCATTGGTGATGACGATGGCGATGATTTCCCCCTCCCGGAGGGAAGTGTCCCCAGCAGAACAGCTCCGCCACAGCCCTAGATTGGTTCCGCCAAGGTTCCGCCTCGTGGCGGCGGAGTCTCGTCCCGAAAGCTTTCTTATTATTTTTCTTTGGACAAAATACTTCATAGAGCAGAAGATGGGCACCGGAGGGCCAACAGGGGGCCCACGAGACAGGGGGGCACGCCCAGGGGGGTAGGGCGCCCCCCCACCCTCGTGGCCAGGGTGTGGGCCCCCTCTGGTATTTCTTCCACTCAGTATTTTTTATTATTTCCAAAAATAACTTTCGTGGAGTTTCAGGACTTTTGGAGTTGTGCAGAATAGGTCTCTAATATTTGCTCCTTTTCCAGCCCAGAATTCCAGCTGTCGGCATTCTCCCTCCTTATGTAAACCTTGTAAAATAAGAGAGAATAGGCATAAGTATTGTGACATAATGTGTGATAACAGCCCATAATACAATAAATATCAATATAAAAGCATGATGCAAAATGGACGTATCAACTCCCCCAAGCTTAGACCTCGCTTGTCCTCAAGCGGAAGCCGATAATGATAAATATGTCCACCTGTTTAGAGATAGAGGTGTCGATAAAATAAAATACGGACATGAGGGCATCATGATCATTCTAATAACAGCAACATATATGGGTATTGTCATATAGTTTCTTATGCTCAAGTAATAATCTATTCACTATGCAAAGTATGAATCAGAAACTTCATTGAGAACCAACAAACTATAATCTCAGTCATTGAAGCAATTGCAATTTATCATAACATCGGAAAGAGTGAACATAAGAGCTTTTCAGCAAGCCCACATACTCAACTATCATTTAGTCTTTCACAATTGCTAACACTCACGCAATACTTGTGGTTACGGAGTTTTAATCGGACATAGAGAAAGATAGGGTCTTATAGTTTCGCCTCCCAACCCTTTTACCTCAAGGGTAATGTCAACAATAATAGTTCATGCTAACTTACATCCAATTAGATATATATGTCAGGATCTTTCCAACACACCGTGCTTGCCAAAGGATAAAATGTAAAAAGGAAAGGTGAAGATCACCATGACTCTTGCATAAGGGTAAGAGATAAAAGTAAAAGATAGGCCCTTCGCAGAGGGAAGCAGAGGTTGTCATGCGCTTTTAGGGTTGGCTGCACAAAATCTCAATGCAAAAGAACGTCACTTTATATTGCCACTTGTGATATGGACCTTTATTATGCAGTCCGTCGCTTTTATTTCTTCCACATCACAAGATCGTATAAAGCTTATTTCCTCCACACTAATCAATCATACATATTTAGAGAGCAATTTTTTATTGCTTGCACCGATGACAACTTACTTGAAGGATCTTACTCAATCCATGGGTAGATATGGTGGACTCTCATGGCAAAACTGGGTTTAAGGGTTTTTGGAAGCACAAGTAGTATCTCTACTTGGTGCAAAGAATTTGGCTAGCATGAGGGGGAAAGGCAAGCTCAACATGTTGGATGATCCATGACAATATACTTTATTTCAGATATAAGAAAACACAACCCATTACGTTGTCTTCCTTGTCCAACATCAACTCTTTATAGCATGTCATATTTTAATGAGTGCTCACAATCATAAAAGATGTCCAAGATAGTATATTTATATGTGAAACCTCTCTTTCTTTATTACTTCCTATTAATTGCAATGATGACCAAAGCTATTTTTGTCAACTCTCAACAACTTTTAATCATCATACTCTTTCTGTGTGAAGTCATTACTCTCCATAAGATCAATATGATCTCTTTGTTATTTCTTTTTATTCTTTTCTCTTTTCTTTTATTCCCTCAAGATCATAGCAAAATAATCAAGCCCTTGACTCAACACTAATCTTTATTATATAGCTCACGGACTCGATTACATAAAGGGATCATAAAGCAAAACTCAAAACTAAATCATACTAAAGCTTTATTCTACTAGATCAAAATACTACTAAAAAGGATCAAACTAAGAAAAACGGTAAAGATAGGAGTGTGATGGTGATACGATACCGGGGCACCTCCCCCAAGCTTGGCAGTTGCCAAGGGGAGTGCCCATACCCATGTGATTATATCTCCTTTGTTGGTGAGGAAGGTGGTGGAGTTGTTGATGATGTGGGCTTGTCGGCCATCTTCCAAGGCATAGGCTCACCATCATAGAAGGATGATCGAGTCTCCGGGATCCTCAAATCTGCAGCCAAACTCATCCTCTTGAATCTATATTCATACTCACAGTTTTAGTTTTGCAGGTCATAGTTTTGGTCTTCGAGGTGCTCGATCTTCTCGTGAAGCTTGAAGATGGTCTCCCCAATGTTCTTGGCATCCAGCTTGTGGTTGTTGGTGAACTCCGCGATCATCATGTGGTTGGAGTTGTGTCCACGTTCCACCATCCCCTAGCACTTGAAAACTTGTTGCTCCATTGCTTTGAGCCTCGTCTCCACGCTTCCGGTCCCCTTCGGTTCCTCAACATCGCGGATGTGCAGCAACCCATCACGCATCTCAATGGTTTGAGGGTGTCGCAGCAACTCCGCGAGGTAAGGGTTGATGACCTTCTCGAAGAACATGTCCTTGGGGGCGCTTGGAGACGTCATGATAATCTAGATCTATCAGAAAAACAGCTCGAAACGAAAACAGAGGATAATTGCGTGATACAGGAGTCAAAACCTTTGGGAGATTATATAATGAATTTTTACCGACCAAAATATGTATCATGCAAGAAAACGGAGTCCGGAGAGCACACGAGGTGCCCACGAGGCAGGGGCGCGCCCATGGGGGTAGGGCGCGCCCTCCACCCTCGTGGAGACCTCGTGTCCTTCCCGGACTGCTTCTTATTTTTCTATTTTTCTAAATATTCCAAAAAGGAGAAAAATTGCCATTAGAACTGTTTTGGAGTCGGTTTACTTACCATACCACATACCTATTCCTTTTCGGAGTCTGAAACATTCTGGAAAGTGTCCCTTATCTATTCCTCTGGGGTTACGGTTTCAATAACATTGGTTTCAACATTTATAGGATTACCTGAGATATAATGTTTGATTCTTTGACCGTTCACCACCTTCGGATTTGTGCTTTCGAAGTTGTTGATTTTTATGGTACCGGAACGATAGACCTCCTCGATAACGTAAGGACCTTCCCATTTAGAGAGAAGTTTTCCTGCAAAAAATCTTAGACGAGAGTTGTATAGCAATACATAATCACCTACATTAAACACACGCTTTTGTATTCTTTTGTCATGCCATCTTTTAACTTTTTCTTTAAACAACTTGGCATTCTCATAGGCTTGGGTTCTCCATTCATCAAGTGAGGTAATGTCAAATAACCTCTTCTCACCGGCAAGTTTGAAATCATAGTTGAGCTCTTTAATGGCCCAATATGCCTTATGTTCTAGTTCGAGAGGTAAATGACATGCTTTTCCATAAACCATTTTATACGGAGACATACCCATAGGATTTTTATATGCAGTTCTATAGGCCCATAATGCATCATCCAGTTTCTTGGACCAATTCTTTCTAGATCTATTAACAGTCTTTTGCAAAATTAATTTGAGCTCTCTATTACTCATTCTACTTGACCACTAGACTGTGGGTGATAAGGAGATGCAATTCTATGATTAACATCATACTTAGCAAGCATTTTACGAAAAGCACCATGAATAAAATGTGAACCGCCATCAGTCATTAAATATCTAGGGACTCCAAACCTCAGAAAAATAACTTCTTTAAGCATTTTAATAGAAGTGTTATGATCAACACTACTAGTTGGAATAGCTTCTACCCACTTAGTAACGTAATCAACAGCAACTAAAATATGTGTATATCCGTTAGAGGCAGGAAACGGCCCCATATAATCAAAGCCCCAAACATCAAATGGTTCAATAACAAGTGAATAATTCATAGGCATTTCTTAAAGTCTACTAATATTACCAATTCTTTGACATTCATCACAAGATAAGACAAACTTACGGGGGCATCCTTGAAGAGAGTAGGCCAATAAAAACCGGATTGCAATACCTTATGTGCAGTTCTATCTCCAGCGTGGTGTCCTCCATAAGCCTCGGAGTGACACTTGCGTAGGATCTGTTCCTGTTCATGCTCAGGTACACAACGCCTAATAACACCATCTACTCCTTCTTTGTAAAGATGTGGGTCATCCCAAAAGTAATGTCTCAAATCATAGAAAAACTTTTTCTTTTGCTGGTATGTGAAACTAGGTGGTATAAATTTAGCAACAATGTAATTAGCATAATCAGCATACCATGGAGTAGTACGAGAAGCATTTATGACATTTAATTGTTCACCAGGAAAGCTATCATCAATAGGTAGTGGGTCATCAAGAACATTTTCTAACCTAGACAAGTTGTCTGCAACGGGGTTCTCAGCTCCCTTTCTATCAATAATATGCAAATCAAATTCTTGTAGCAAGAGAACCCATCTAATAAGTCTAGGTTTAGCATCTTTCTTTTCCATAAGATATTTAATAGCAGCATGATCAGTGTGAATAGTTACTTTAGAATCAACAATATAAGGTCTGAACTTATCACAAGCAAATACAACTGCTAAGAATTCTTTTTCAGTAGTAGCATAATTTCTCTGGGCATTGTCTAGAGTTTTACTAGCATATTGAATAACATTTAATTTCTTATCAACTCTTTGCCCTAGAACAGCACCTACAGCATAATCACTAGCATCACACATAATTTCAAAGGGTAAATTCCAATCAGGTGGCTGAACAATAGGTGCAGAAATTAATGCTTTCTTAAGTATTTCAAATGCTTCTACACAATCATCATCAAAGAAAAATGGTATATCTTTTTGTAATAAATTAGTCAGAGGCCGAGAGATTTTTGAGAAGTCCTTAATGAACCTCCTATAAAAACCGGCATGACCAAGGAAACTTCTTATACCTTTGATGTCCTTGGGACATGGCATCTTTTCAATAGCATCAACTTTAGCTTTATCAACTTCAATGCCTCTTTCAGAAATTTTATGCCCCATGACAATACCTTCATTAACCATAAAGTGGCACTTTTCCCAATTCAAGACAAGATTAGTTTCTTCACATCTCTGCAAAACTCGATCAAGGTTGCTCAAGCAATCATCAAAAGAGGATCCATAGACGGAGAAGTCGTCCATGAAAACCTCGCAAATCTTTTCACAAAAGTCAGAGAATATAGCCATCATGCATCTTTGAAAGGTAGCAGGTGCATTACATAAACCAAAAGGCATACATCTATAAGCAAAAGTACCGAAAGGACAAGTAAAAGTGGTCTTAGCTTGATCATCAGCTGACACAGGTATTTGAGAGAAACCAGAATAACCATCTAGAAAGCAAAAATGTGTATATTTGGATAATCTTTCTAGCATTTGATCAATAAAAGGTAAGGGGTAATGGTCTTTTTTAGTAGCTTTATTTAATTTGTGGAAATCAATTACCATCCTATAACCTATAATAATTCTTTGCGGAATCAATTCATCTTTATCATTAGGAACGACAGTAATACCTCCCTTCTTAGGAACACAATGGACAGGACTCACCCACTGACTATCAGCAACGGGATAGATTATACCTGCCTCAAGGAGCTTTAGTATTTCCTTTCTTACCACTTCTTTCATCTTAGGATTCAGCCGTCGTTGATGATCAATAACTGGTTTGGCATCTTTCTCCAAATTTATTTTGTGTTGACATAGAGTGGGACTAATGCCCTTAAGATCATCAAGAGTATATCCAATAGCAGCACGGTGTTTCTTCAGAGTTTTCAATAATTTTTCTTCCTCCTTCTCTGAAAGGTTAGCACTAATAATAACAGGATATATCTTATTTTCATCAAGATAAGCATATCTAAGAGTATCAGGCAATGGTTTAAGCTCAAACACGGGATCACCCTTGGGTGGAGGAGGATCCCCTAGGATTTCAACAGGCAAGTTGTGTTTCAGAATAGGTACCTGTTTAAAGAACACTTCATCTATTTCCCTTCTTTCATTCATAAACATATCATTTTCATGGTCTAGCAAATATTGTTCTAAAGGATCACTAGGAGGCACGGCAATAGAAGCAAGACCAATAATTTCATCTTTACTAGGCAATTCCTCTTCATGGTGTTGTCTATGAAATTTAGAGAAATTAAACTCATGAGACATATCACCCAAACCAATAGTAACAACATCCTTTTCGCAGTCTATCCTAGCCTTAACAGTGTTTAAGAAGGGTCTACCAAATATAATGGGACAAAAGCTATCTTGTGGGGAACCAAGAACAAGAAAATCAGCAGGATATTTAGTTTTCCCACACAAGACTTCAACATCTCTAACAATCCCATTGGTGAAATAGTATCTCTATTGGCAAGTTTAATTGTGACATCAATATCTTCTAACTCAGCAGGTGCAATATCATGCATAATTTCTTTGTATAAGTCAATAGGTATTGCACTAGCACTAGCACCCATGTCACATAAGCCATGATAACAATGATCTCCTATTTTAACAGAAATAACAGGCATGCCTACCACAGGTCTATGTTTATCTTTAGCACAAGGTTTAGCAATTCTAGCAGTCTCATCACAGAAATAAATAACATGCCCATCAATATTATCAGCCAAGAGATCTTTAACAATAGCAATATTAGGTTCAACTTTAACTTGCTCAGGAGGTGTATAAGTTCTAATATTGCTTTTACGAACCACAGTTGAAGCTTTAGCATGATCTTTTATCCTAACAGGAAAAGGTGGTTTCTCAACATAAGCAGTAGGAACAATAGGATCATTATAAGTGATAGTCTTTTCTTCAACTTTAATAGGTGCAGCTACTTTTACTTCTATGGGAGGATGATATTTAAACCACTTCTCCTTAGGGAGATCAACATGAGCAGCAAAAGATTCACAGAAAGAAGCTACTATCTCAGAGTCAAGTCCATATTTAGTGCTAAATTTACGGAAAACATCGGTATCCATAAAAGATTTAACACAATCAAACTTAGGTGTCATACCTGACTCCTTACCTTCGTCGAGATCCCAATCTTCAGAGTTGCGTTTAATTCTTTCCAATAAATCCCATTTGAATTCAATAGTCTTCATCATAAAAGAGCCAGCACAAGAAGTATCGAGCATGGTGCGATTGTTATCAGAAAGCCAAGCATAAATTTTTGAATAATCATTTCTCTTGAGAGCTCATGATTGGGGCATGAATATAACATTGATTTAAGCCTCCCCCAAGCTTGAGCGATGCTTTCTCCTTCGCGAGGCCAGAAATTATATATATAATTGCGATCACGATGAACAAGATGCATAGGATAAAACTTCTGATGAAATTCCAATTTCAATCGTTTGTAGTTCCATGATCCCATATCATCACATAGCCTATACCATGTCAATACATCTCCCTTCAAAGATAAAGGGAAGACCTTCTTCTTAATAACATCATCGGGCACACCTGCAAGCTTAAATAATCCACAAACTTCATCCACATATATTAGGTGCTCATCAGGATGTAATGTTCCATCCCCTGCAAAAGGATTAGCTAGCAGTTTTTCTATCATACCCGAAGGAATTTCAAAGTAGACATTTTCATTTTTAGTAGGTTCAGTAGGTTCAATAGGTTGAGGAGCAACTCTTTGCTCTACTGGTCGGGGTGAAAATACCCCGAACAAGCCCCTCAGAGGATTACTTTCCATAGTAACAAGTGACAATAAATTTCAGCACACTATATAAATTTTTCCTTACCAAATTCCACCTACCAAAGGTGCTTCACTCCCCGGCAACGGCGCCAGAAAAGAGCCTTGATGACCCACAAGTATAGGTGATCTATCGTAGTCCTTTCGATAAGTAAGAGTGTCAAACCAACGAGGAGCAGAAGGAAATGATAAGCGGTTTTCAGCAAGGTATTCTCTGCAAGCACTGAAATTATAGGTAACAGATGGTTTTTGTGATAATATAATTTGTAACGAGCAACAAGTAACAAAAGTAAATAAAGTGCAGCAAGGTGGCCCAATCCTTTTTGTAGCAAAGGACAAGCCTGGACAAACTCTTATATAGAGAAAAGCGCTCCCGAGGACACATGGGAATTATCGTCAAGCTAGTTTTCATCACGTTCATATGATTCGCATTCGGTACTTTGATAATTTGATATGTGCGTGGACTGGTGCTTGGGTGCTGTTCTTACTTGAACAAGCATCCCACTTATGATTAACTCCTATTGCAAGCATCTGCAACTACAAAAGAAGTATTAAGGTAAACCTAACCATAGCATGAAACATATGGATCCAAATCAGCCCCTTACGAAGCAACGCATAAACTAGGGTTTAAGCTTCTGTCACTCTAGCAACCCATGTAGTCGACGTTCACATAACACCACTAGAGCAGAGACAACATACATCTCATCAAAATATCGAACGAATACCAAATTCACATGACTACTAATAGCAAGACTTCTCCCATGTCCTCAGGAACAAACGTAACTACTCACAAAGCATATTCATGTTCATAATCAGAGGGGTATTAATATGCATATAGGATCTTAACATATGATCTTCCACCAAATAAACCACCTAGCATCAACTACAAGGAGTAATCAACACTACTAGCAACCTACAGGTACCAATCCCAGACTTAGAGACAAGAATTGGATACAAGAGATGAACTAGGGTTTGAGAGGAGATGGTGCTGGTGAAGATGTTGATGGAGATTGGCCCTCTCCCGATGAGAGGAGCATTGGTGATGACGATGGCGATGATTTCCCCCTCCCGGAGGGAAGTGTCCCTGGCAGAACAGCTCCGCCAGAGCCCTAGATTGGTTCCGCCAAGGTTCCGCCTCGTGGCGGCGGAGTCTCGTCCCGAAAGCTTTCTTATTATTTTTCTTCGGACGAAAGACTTCATATAGCAGAAGATGGGCACCGGAGGGCCAACAGGGAGCCCACGAGGCAGGGGGCGTGCCCAGGGGGGTAGGGCGCGCCCCCCACCCTCGTGGCCAGGGTGTGGGTCCCCTTTGGTATTTCTTCCGCTCCGTATTTTTTATTATTTCCAAAAATAACTTTCGTGGAGTTTCAGGACTTTTGGAGTTGTGCAGAATAGGTCTCTAATATTTGCTCCTTTTCCAGCCCAGAATTCCAGCTGCCGGCATTCTCCCTCCTTATGTAAACCTTGTAAAATAAGAGAGAATAGGCATAAGTCTTGTGACATAATGTGTGATAACAGCCCATAATACAATAAATATCAATATAAAAGCATGATGCAAAATGGACGTATCATACTGTCTTTAGTTTTACCTAAAATTCTTCGTTGTCTATTTTTCCTTGGTTTGACCGAATGAATCTTGAAACTAGCAGCGCCGCTACCTCTGGGACCTCTGCTTACAAAACGAGGATGAGGACATGGAAGACGTGGTCACCTCCAACCCAGGTATAACCTTCGTGATCTTGTCTTTGCTTTGTCGATTGAACTGCGATATAACCAATCAAGGATGAACTTTTGGCGACTGATCTTTTTACAGCTCCTCTCAACGTCATTGATCTTCCCGACGATGACGAGGACGAGCCACAGAGGCCCTTAGGGAGAAGAAATAGGAAAACGTCCGCTGGCAAGACGCCTCAGTCCACGCCGGTGGCGGAACCGGTAATTCAGGACATTGGCGATGCCAATCGGACTTCTGTCTCCTTCGCCATACCGCTGTCGAGTGCTCAGCCTTCAGCGTCAGCCGTGCAGACTCCCGCCGATCCACCTTCACTTTTTGCTGCACATCATGTCCCAGAAGACCAGGTGGGTGCTGCTAAAGAGGCTATACGCCAGGCGAGCATCATGATGGAGAAGATGAAGATGGTGCGGGAGGCCAGCCAAGCTGCTTATGACACCAGCTCCGCTCTCCAGACAACGTCCAGGTTAGCAGATTGCCGACTGACTCTTTTAGCTTGTTCCGTTAGGACATGCTACCTGAAAACTCTTTTCAAGGAATCTTTTCATCTGTCTGCGCTTCGCATCCGTACACCCACTGGGTGTTTTGATTTGCCATTGAGCAAACTTGTATCTTGAGTCGATTAGGTTGTGTCGATTGGATTTTTGAACTAGTGGGGGCACGCTGAGTGCACCCACTGGGTGTAGTCCCCGAGACCATAGTTGACTACGGGTAGTCGACTGTGGTCTGAGAAGCTAAATTTTCCACTCGGTCTGGACGGACCATGTCGAGTGGAATCCGAACCAGTGGGGGCACGCTAAGTGCACCCGCTGGGTGTAGTCCCCGAGACCGTGGTCGACTGCGGGCAGTCGACTACGGTCTTAGATCTTCTTCTCTCTTTTTTTACACTCGGCCTGGACAAACCACGTCAAGTGGAAACTGGACCAGTGGGGGCATGCTAAGTGCACCCACTGGGTGTAGTCCCCGAGACCGTGATTGACTGCGGGCAGTCGACTACGGTCTGAAAACAACTTGAATTTATCAAACTATTGTTATGAAGTAACTAATCTTTGCATCTGTCGATTGACTGTCCCTTGATTACAGAAATCTTGTGAACTCAGAGTTCGTTTTGCTGAATTGGAGAAAAAACAGATTCAGCTCAACCTTGATCTGGAACTGGCCAAGACAAATCTACATAAGGCCAAGGATGAAGCTGCTAGTAAGAGAAAGCTTGCCGACTGATTTGTCTCTGTACCAGATTCTATTTTGCTTTTTCTGAGCCGAGCGTTGTTTCTTTCAGAGAAAATGAATCAAGCTTTGGCGAAAAAGGACCAAGATCTTGCGGCCGCACAGAAAGCAGCTGACGATAAAACTGCACTCGCCGAACAAAAGCTAGCTTCAGTCGGCAAACTGGAGGAAGAAAACGCCAAGCTGAAAACTGCCCTTGATGAAGCCAATAAGGAAGCGACTCGCCTGAAGAAGGACAAGAACAATCTGAACGAGAAGATGGAAGGCATTGCTCGCAAGAGGGACGATCTGGAGATTTATCTGGGAGGTCTTGCCAAGAAGCTGTTCGTCATGCTTGACGGTATTTTCTTTGAACCGACTGACTTGTCATTGTCGACTCGATATACAACCACTGACTCATCTTTGAATTGTACGTATAGAATTTTGCCGGAACTTTGAGGAAGAGACTGGGCGAGTTGAGACAAGCTTGGACCCCATCCATTCTCCAGTGAAAGACGAGGCTGCCATGAATGTACTCCGATTGGAATCTCGTGTTGCGGGTGTTGTTGATTATCTTGCTCGACTGAAGGTCGCAATGTCACGGATCGACACAGCACTCTCGCCAGGGGCAACGCTCCAGAATGACCTTGAGTCTCTGATGACTCGACTTAATGAGATTCCCGGTCGAGTGCAAGAATGGAAGAAGTCTTCTGCCCGGTGTGGCGCTGATGTGGCTCTGTCTTTGGTTCGTTTCCACTGCAAGGAAGCGCGAGAAGAGAAGCTGGCAGCAATCCAGGTCGCCAACACCAAGAAGCATGACTTCCAATCTTTCATGGAGACCTTCATTGCTGTTGCCACTCGGATTGCCGACGGAATCGATCTGGACGAATTTGTCGAGCCTGCCAGCCCTCCTCCTGCGGAGTGAACAAACTTTTATGCCCCACCTTAAATTTGCCTCGGAATGCCGAGTGATTTTGTAACCGTTAAACTCCTTTGGGCTTGATGCCCGAGTACTTTAATCCGCAGTCGGAACCTTAGGATTTATCTGAATTTGGTTTATCTCCGAATATGCTTGTGCTTGCCTTCGAGTGGAATTTGTTCTTCACTCGGAATATTTTTTGTACTTGAGATGCAGCTCTGGGGAAGAGGTTCTAGTCGACCTTCACCTCGTCGTCCTTGCGGATGAGGATGGAGCGCACGTTATACTTGTGGCGCAGCTCTGAGGAGAAGGTTGCAGTCGACCTGCACCTCGTCGTCCTTGCGGATGAGGATGGAGCGCACGTTATACTTGTGGCGCAGCTCTGAGGAGAAGGTTGTAGTCGACCTGCACCTCGTCGTCCTTGCGGATAAGGATGGAGCACACATTGTATTTGTGGTGGAGCTCCAAAGAGAAAGTTGCAGTCGACCTGCACCTCGTCGTCCTTGCAGATGAGGATGGAGCGTACGTTATACTTGTGGAATAGCTCCGAGGAGAAGGTTGCAGTCGACTTGCACCTCGTCGTCCTTGCGGATAGGGATGTGTTTCAAACTTAGTCGAGTACCGGACTGTAGCTAAGCCCCCGAGTGGGAGGGTTGCTCACCACTCGGTGGGATTTTTCAAACTTAGGCGAGTACTGGACTGCAGCTAAGCTCCCGAGTGGGAGGGTTGCTCACCACTCGATGGGATTTTTCAAACTTAGGCGAGTACTGGACTGCAGCTAAGCCCCTGAGTGGGAGGGTTGCTCACCACTCGGTAGGATTTTTCAAACTTAGGCGAGTACTGGACTGCAGCTAAGCCCCCAAGTGGGAGGTTTGCTCACCACTCGGTAGGATTTTTCAAACTTAGGCGAGTACTGGACTGCAGCTAAGCCCCCGAGTGGGAGGGTTGCTCACCACTCGGTAGGATTTTTCAAACTTAGGCGAGTACTGGACTGCAGCTAAGCCCCTGAGTGGGAGGGTTGCTCACCACTCGGTAGGATTTTTCAAACTTAGGCGAGTACTGGACTGCAGCTAAGCCCCCGAGTGGGAGGGTTGCTCACCACTCGGTAGGATTTTTCAAACTTAGGTGAGTACTGGACTGTAGCTAAGCCCCCGAGTGGGAGGGCTGCTCACCACTCGGTAGGATTTTTCAAACTTAGGCGAGTACTGGACTGCAGCTAAGCCCCCGAGTGGGAGGGTTGCTCACCACTCGGTAGGATTTTTCAAACTTAGGCGAGTACTGGACTGCAGCTAAGCCCCCGAGTGGGAGGCTTGCTCACCACTCGGTAGGATTTTTCAAACTTAGGCGAGTACTGGACTGCAGCTAAGCCCCCGAGTGGGAGGCTTGCTCACCACTCGGTAGGATTTTTCAAACTTAGGCGAGTACTGGACTGCAGCTAAGCCCCGAGTGGGAGGCTTGCTCACCACTCGGTAGGATTTTTCAAACTTAGGCGAGTACTGGACTGCAGCTTAGCCCTCCGAGTGGGTGACTTGCTCACCACTCGGTAGGATTTTTCAAACTTAGGCGAGTACTGGACTGCAGCTAAGCCCCCGAGTGGGAGGCTTGCTCACCACTCGGTAGGATTTTTCAAACTTAGGCGAGTACTGGACTGTAGCTAAGCCCCCGAGTGGGAGGGTTGCTCACCACTCGGTAGGATTTTTCAAACTTAGGCGAGTACTGGACTGCAGCTAAGCCCCCGAGTGGGAGGGTTGCTCACCACTCGGTAGGATTTTTCAAACTTAGGCGAGTACTGGACTGCAGCTAAGCCCCCGAGTGGGAGGCTTGCTCACCATTCGGTAGGATTTTTCAAACTTAGGTGAGTACTGGACTGCAGCTAAGCCCCCGAGTGGGAGGCTTGCTCACCACTCGGTAGGATTTTTCAAACTTAGGCGAGTACTGGACTGCAGCTAAGCCCCCGAGTGGGAGGCTTGCTCACCACTCGGTAGGATTTTTCAAACTTAGGCGAGTACTGGACTGCAGCTAAGCCCCCGAGTGGGAGGCTTGCTCACCACTCGGTAGGATTTTTCAAACTTAGGCGAGTACTGGACTGCAGCTAAGCCCCCGAGTGGGAGGCTTGCTCACCACTCGGTAGGATTTTTCAAACTTAGGCGAGTACTGGACTGCAGCTAAGCCCCCGAGTGGGAGGACTTGCTCACCACTCGGTAGGATTTTTCAAACTTAGGCGAGTACTGGACTGCAGCTAAGCCCCCGAGTGGGAGGCTTGCTCACCAGTCGGTAGGATTTTTTAAACTTAGGCGAAAGGGATTCGCGGCTAAGCCCCCGAGTGAGAGGCTTGCTCACCACTCAGTAGGATTTTTTACACTTAGGCGAAACGGATTCGTAGCTAAGCCCCCGAGTGAGAGGCTTGCTCACCACTCGGTAGGATTTTTTAAACTTAGGTGAAACGGATTCGCGGCTAAGGCACCCACTGGGGGATTTCAAACATATAACAAAGAAATAGCAAACATTTAGGAGACCGTAAAACGGTGTCTTTGATAATCAAACTAGAAGGTATTTCTTATTACATCTGAACGCTTAAGTATAAAAGGGGCGGAGCAACTCCGCATTCCAAGCGCGTGGCTCGTCTTTCTTGTGGTCGACGTTGTAAAGGTGGTATGCTCCATTGTGGAGCACTCTTGTGACGATGAAGGGGCCTTCCCAAGCAGGAGCAAGCTTGTGTGGTTTCTGCTGATCCACTCAAAGAACCAAGTCTCCCTCTTGAAATGCTCGACCCCTCACGTTTCTGGCGTGGAATCGACGCAGGTCTTGCTGATAGATGGTCGACCGGATCAGGGCCATCTCTCTTTCCTCTTCCAGGAGATCAACTGCATCTTGCCGTGCCTGTTCTGCTTCATCTTCTGAGAAAAGCTCAACTTGGGGTGCATTGTGAAGCAAGTCACTCGGGAGTACAGCTTCAGCTCCATAGACCAAGAAGAATGGAGTTCGGCCAGTCGACCGATTGGGAGTTGTCCTCAATCCCCAAAGCACGGATGGAAGTTCATCGACCCAGGCGCCTGCTGCGTGCTTGAGATCACACATCAGTCGGGGTTTCAGTCCTTTGAGAATCAATCCGTTTGCTCTTTCAGCTTGTCCATTCGACTGGGGGTGGGCAACTGAAGCATAATCGACTCGAGTGCCTTGGGAAGCACAGAAGGCTCTAAACTCATCAGAATCGAAGTTCGACCCATTGTCAGTGATGATGTGGTGTGGAACACCATATCTGAATGTTAACTCTCTAATGAAGCTGACAGCAGTACTGGCTTCAAGACTTTTGATAGGCTTGGCTTCGATCCATTTCGTGAACTTGTCGACTGCCACGAGCACATGAGTGAAGCCGCTCCTACCAGTCTTGAGAGTTCCAACCATATCCAATCCCCAAACAGCAAAGGGCCAGATGAGTGGAATGGTCTTCAGGGCTGATGCAGGCTTGTGAGACATGTTGGAGTAAAACTGGCAACCTTCACGTTTGTCGACTATTTCTTTTGCCATCTCATTTGCTCGCGGCCAATAAAATCCCGCTCGGTATGCTTTGGCCACAATGGTCTGAGAAGACGCATGGTGACCACAGGTCCCCGAGTGGATGTCATCGAGGATCACTCGACCTTCCTCTGGTGTTATGCATTTCTGGCAGACTCCAGTCACACTTTCTCTGAACAACTGTCCTCTTATCACAGTAAAGGCTTTGGATCGACGGACGATCTGTCGAGCCTCTTCTTCATCCTCTGGGAGTTCCTTTCTGCGAATGTATGAAATGTACGGCACTGTCCAGTCGGGAGTGATGACCAAAACCTCCATGACCAAGTCGACCACGGCTAGGACTTCAACTTCAGTCGGATCAGCAACACTCTTTGGTTGTGGGGGTTCTTCAGTGAAAAGATCTTCTTGAACTGAAGGTGAGTGTATATGTTCCAAGAACACATTGCTGGGAATGGCTTTCCTCTTGGAACCTATCTTTGCCAGATCATCGGCAGCTTGATTTTTCAGTCGGGGTATGTGATGGAGCTCCAACCCCTCAAACTTCTTCTCTAACTTTCTCACTGCATTACAATAACCAGTCATAGCTGGACTTTTGATGTCCCACTCCTTCGTCACTTGATTGACCACTAAATCCGAGTCGCCATAGACCATGAGGCGACGGATGCCGAGTGAAATGGCCATACACAACCCATACAGAAGTGCTTCATATTCAGCTTCATTGTTGGAGGAGCCAAAGTGAATCTGAAGAACATAGATGAGTTTGTCACCTCGGGGAGATACCAATACCACCCCAGCACCGGAACCAATCAACATCTTGGATCCATCGAAGAACATGGTCCGATGCTCCGAGTGAATCTGAGTCCGCAGTTGCTGTTCAATCCACTCGGCGAGGAAATCTGCTATTGCTTGGGGCTTGATAGCTTTCTTTGCCTCAAACTTGATATCCAAGGGAAGGAGTTCAATCGCCCACTTTGCCACTCGACCAGTTGCATCTCTGTTGTTCAGGATCTCTGACAATGGTGCATCGCTGACGACTGTAATGGAGTGATCAGAGAAGTAATGTGCAACCTTCTTCGTGGTCATGTAAATCCCATAAACAAGCTTCTGATAATGTGGATATCTTTGCTTGGATGGAGTCAGAACTTCAGAAACATAGTATACTGGGCGCTGAACTTTATAGGCTTTTCCTTCTTCTTCCCGCTCGACTGTGAGCACTGTACTGACAACTTGTCCTGTGGCTGCAATATAAAGCAGTAAAGGCTCTTTGCTGATTGGGGCAGCAAGCACCGGCTGGGTGGAAAGCAGGGCTTTGAGCTCTGCAAACGCTGCGTCAGCTTCATCTGTCCACTCGAACTTGTCAGATTTCTTCATCAGTCGGTAAAGAGGCAAGGCCTTTTCACCGAGACGAGATATGAATCGACTCAAGGCGGCCAAACAACCAGTAAGCTTCTGGACATCATGTACACGCACAGGGCGTTTCATCCGGAGTATAGCACCAACTTTCTCTGGGTTAGCGTCGATCCCTCGTTCGGAAACAAGGAAACCGAGTAACTTTCCGCCAGGAACTCCGAATGTGCACTTTGATGGATTAAGCTTGATATCATACCTTCTGAGGTTGGCAAAAGTTTCAGCAAGGTCAGCCAGCAGGTCGGAACCCTTTCGTGACTTGACCACAATGTCATCCATGTATGCTTCCACATTCCGACTGATTTGAGTGAGCAGACACTTCTGAATCATCCTCATGAATGTGGCTCCAGCGTTCTTCAGGCCGAATGGCATGGTGACATAACAGAAAGCATCCGAATGGAGTGATGAAAGCCGTTTTTATCTCATCGGGTCCATACAGTCGGATCTGATGATACCCGGAATAGGCGTCCAGAAAAGACAATCGCTCACACCCCGCAGTCGAGTCGACAATTTGGTCGATGCGGGGAGAGGAAAATGATCTTTCGGGCAGGCCCGATTGATATGCTTGAAGTCAATGCACATGCGAAGTGAATCGTCCTTCTTGGGGACCATGACAACATTGGCGAGCCACTCGGAGTGGTAAATCTCTCGGATGAACTCAGCTGCCAGGAGCCGAGCCACTTCCTCACCAATTGCTTTCCTCTTCTGTACGGCGGACCGTCGAAGATGTTCCTTGACTGGTTTTACCTTCGGGTTGACTCGCAAACGATGCTCAGCCAGTCCCCTGGGTACACCCGGCATGTCAGAAGGTTTCCATGCAAAGATGTCCCAGTTCTCACGGAGGAACTGGATGAGCGCTTCTTCCTATTTGCTGTCGAGTGATGTTGAGATATGAGTAGGAGCAGCATAGGATCGGTCGGGTGAATATGAATCGGCTTGGTTTCACCGGACGACTGAAATGCAGAATCAGTGGCAGGCTTCTTGGAGCGCAACAAATCACTCGGATCTGCGTTCTTCTGGTATTCTTGCATTTCGACTGCTGCCATTTGCGCATCGGCGATTTTGAACCCTTCTGGAAGCACTCTTCTGCCTTCTGCCGATTGCCAGTGATCACTCCTCTAGGACCAGGCATTTTCAACTTGAGGTACACGTAACATGGTCGAGCCATGAAACGTGCATAGGCAGGCCTACCCAGAATGGCATGATAAGCACTCTGGAAATCCACTACTTCAAATGTCAACTTCTCTTTGCGGTAATTCTTGGAATCACCGAAAACCACATCAAGGGCGATCTGGCCGAGTGATTTAGCCTTCTTGCCGGGTATAACACCATGGAAACTCATGTTGCTTTCACTAAGCTTGGACATCGGAATGCCCATTCCCTTCAAGGTCTCAGCATACAGGATATTCAGGCCACTACCACCATCCATCAGCACTTTAGCCAGTCGAGTGCCTTCAACAACTGGGTCGACCACCAGTGCTTGCCTCCCAGGGGTGGCTATACGTGCTAGATGGTGAGACTGGTCGAATGTGATGGCAGTCTGGGACCACTTCAAATAACTTGGCGTTGCCGGAGCAACCATGTTCACCTCTCTTTTGATAACTTTCAGTCGACTTTTGCTTCCAACATCAGCAAAAACCATCAGAGTGGAATTGACATTGGGAAAACCTTCATCATCTTCTTCCTTATCATCACCTTTGTCCGACTCCTTTTCTTTCTCCTTGGGTTGTTTCTCTCGGAACTGCTGGATCAGGATCCGACACTGTCGAGTGGTGTGTTTAGGGAAATGAGATTACCCTCTTCATCTTTTTTGGTATGAATGTGGCATGGTAAATCCAACACATCATTTCCATCTTGATCTTTAACTTTCTTGGGGTTCCATGGCCCTTTGGGCTTCCCCTTGAACTTCCCTTGGGCCACAACTAAAGCTTCACCAGGAGCTGCTGGTTCGGCCTTTTGTTTCTGTTTCCGACTGGAATTCCCTCCTCCGGTTTCGTGGGCGGCTGTTTTGTGCTTGCCACTCCGTAGTCGGTCCTCCTCTTCACCATTGGCATACTTGGTGGCGATCTCCATCATCCGACTCAGGGACATATCTCCTGTCCGACCAAACTTCAAGTTCAAATCTCGGTACTTAACACCCTCCTTGAAGGCACAAACTGCTTGGTGATCCGACACATTTTCTACTGTGTGGTGCAATGTGATCCATCTCTGGATATAATCCCTCAAGGTCTCATTCGGTTTCTGCACACATGACTACAACTCTATCAACCCCGCTGGTCGTTTGCATGTACCTTCAAAGGTTCTAACAAACACTCGGGCAAGTTCCTCCCAACTATATATGCTGCCAGGTGCTAACTGATTCAACCACGCTCTGGCCGAGCCTTCCAACATCAGAGGAAGGTGCTTCATGGCCACTTCATCATTGCCGCCACCGATCTGTACAGCCACTCGGTAGTCCTCAAGCCAAGTGTCAGGCTTGGACTCACCAGTGAACTTGCTGACTCCAGTCGCCAACCTGAAGTTGGGAGGAATCACTGCTGCTCTGATGGCTCTGCTGAAACACTCGGGACCTGAAACATGCACTCTGCTGCCAGTCGGATAATCTCTATCATGGCCCTCTCTGAGTGTCGTGTTCCTGTCAACCAGACCTTGAACGAGAATAGATCTCGCATCAAAGCCCGGTTCTCCGGGGTCGACCGGAATTCTTCGTCCGCCACTGTGAGGGCGTCTATCATCGTGCTGCCGAGGCACATATGACCCACTCCTCGGGGAAGGTGTGGGCACTCGACGGCGGTCATCATGGTCGAGTCGGTGATCATACTGCTCACGGTTTCTGTACTGATCTCGCCGGTCTCCACGTCGCTCACGCCTCGGAGGCGATCTTGGGCTGTGAGCCGACTGAACTGTGTCTGCCATCACAGATCTGCTGTGAATCCTATTCCGCGACTGAGATACCGCTGTGTTCTGCTCTCCCGCTGCCCCGAGTACAGCTCGAATCTGCATCAAACCTCTGCCAACCTCCGACTGGGAAGGCTGAATCGACTCTGCTATTCGGGCTGCAGCTGTGAGATTCTGAATCGGAGTTCGGTATACCTGAGTTGGAGGCGGAAAAAGCTGTCGTCGACTGGATTCAGGAACCCGCTGCCGAACACGCTCGTCGAGTGCGTGCTGGAGGTTCTCCAGTCGAGTGCGCTCAGCCAAGTTGGCCAGGCGCACCTCCTCTAAGGCCCGGGCCTCAGGGGTTTCTCCAACGATAGGAGTGTGAAATGCATCCATGTTACGGCGGCGAAGCTCTTCCCTCTGCTGCGAAGAGAGGGACTCGGGGCGGTACTCCTCGTGGACGCGGGGGAAGCCAGGAGGACTGCGTGGTCCGTTGACCATCAGGACTTCCGCCGCGGGGTGACTGCTGTCGCACTCGGATACAGTCTCGATGAAGCCAGTCGAACAGACCGTAGAGAGTTTCGTCAGGCTCGATTGCCGCGACTTGCGGGGTGGCCGATTGGCGGGCCACCGCATGCCTCACCCACCGCTTGAGCCGCGACCGACCGGAACGCTTGCGCCGGCGAACAGCGGGGAGCGAGGACGCCACAGGAGCCGACCAATACTGAGTCGACGGCTGCCGAAGAAGGACGCCGCGGACGCACGCGCGAAAGTGCGTTGCCCCGCGGACAGGGAGCGCCTCGACGTCGAGTGGAGCCAAGCGGAGTCGTCGGCGACGAACACGAGCGCGCCGAGATGAATCTCGCGGCCCTCGGCCAATCCTCCGCCAGAAACCATGATGATGGGGATCGAAAAAATTGTAACTTCTCCAACAAGTCACTAAGACACCCGCCCCACGGTGGCGCCAACTGTCGTGGGTCTAAGACTGACAGTAGAATGGGGGGTAGGTATGAGGAGGCAAGATCCTAGCTATGGCGAAGTTATACACGCGAGTTTTACGAGTTCAGGCCCTTCGCGGAGGAAGTAACGGCCCTACGTCTCGGAGCCCGGAGGCGGTCGACTGGATTATGCGCGTGTGAGTTACAGGGGGTGCGAACCCTTGTCCCATATGAGGGGGTGGCTTATATAGAGTGCGCCAAGACCCTAGCTCCCCTCCGTTGCACAGGGTTCAATGCTCATAAAGAGTAAGCGTTATAGGTAACGTCCGCAATAAAGTGTTATAAATGGTAATTAAGTCTATGAGTAAACGCCCGACCGTTGCTGTGTAGAGTGACTTTAGATCTTCTGTATGTCGAGTGGTTTCTGTGACGGTCGAGTGACATTGATTCTTCCGAGTGGAATGTCTCTGGTCGAGTGGATGATGGTACCCTTCGAATGCTTCTGTCTTTAGTGTGATGCCCTTGGAGAGGGTGTCTAGGTCAGGCCTATGACCCTACCCTAGGTACATGGCTTCATCAGTGAGCGAACAGGAGGCTGGTGGAGGGGGGCAGAGGGGGCGGGCGGGACGGGTTGGGGCGCGCGCTCCGGCGGCAGGAGGAGGCTAGAGTGGCGGCGGCGGCGGGGGAAACCCTAGCGGAAGCGGGAGGGAGCGGGATGTCTAATTTTGGCCAGGACATGAGTTTGTGGAGTGAGGAACCCGCGGGGTATCCCTGCTGTTGCCGCCTCTGGTTGTTCATCTTGGTCGCCTTGCCTTCTGCCACATCTCCACCTCTGGAGCAGAAGCCTTAAGGATAGATTAGCTCCTTGTTATATACTCCCTCCCTCCGTCTAAACTAGTGTTAAAAAAATATCTTACACTATGGGACCGAGGGAGTACAAATTTACAAGCAGATTTTGTGTGGCCATTTATTTTCTCAAATCTAGGTTTTCCTTGTTTCTTTCCAATTTTATAATGTATATGGCTAGTCTAAATCACTAAAGTGAGCATAGCAGGGTCGTTCATGTGAAGACGTGGATTGGTTTCTCTTGATATTTGTCGAGGCGACCTCTTGGTATCTTGGAGCATGCACATGGTGCCCCCCTTCTTCCCCTGGGATAATTTGATTCAGCAACACTTCGCTTATTTCAGGACGCATGGTTATCCTGTGGTGCTTAGTCATCCAAGTTATGGATGCACAAGTCAACCAATTATTATTGTGCAAGGAGTAACCATTACTCCGATAATCCACTTCTGAGCCCAGGCTTATCTGCACCAGCGCTGAAGAAACAAATTCAGTTTCTTATCAACTTGGTTCTATATTTGTTGATGGTCTTATCCAGGACGCTATATGGCTACATGGTGCATCATCAAGTGTGTGCTTTGTGCTAATTTTCTTCATTTCTTTTGCTTCCACAACTTCCTTCATTTTTAATGGCATCCAATGAGGAGGAAAAGACATACATGATCATATTGTCAGAGACGTTATTTTTCTATGGTCCGTAGCAATGGCCGGATATTCTTCTATTTCGTAGCCACCCACGAATTTCAGTCGACATGCCTGAAAATCAAGTTTGGCAGCTGGCAGTTGTGGGCACGGACTAGTACTTCCAACGCATGGCCACCCACGAATTCAGTCGACGGACAGCACCGTGTACCATATCTAGCACCACTTATTGTTTTTGAGCCACACGTGTAGGAGTATAAGATACGATGCACCACCCAAACAGTTTTTGAGCCAAGCTAGAGCGTTGTCGTGTCACTCGACCAAAGCCTCCTGCACCCCAAAATTATTTCCTGCTGAGCTCTCCCGTCTGTGTACCCATAGTTACATATACCAGTATACCACCATGGCGAAATGTTGGCTGCTGCTCCTCTTATTGGCGTTTATCTTGCCCACTGCGCGCGCGGCATGGTGCCATCCGACGACCTCCGCGCGTTGCGGGGCTTTGCCGGGAACCTCAGCGGCGGGGGTGTCCTTCTTCGAGCCGCGTGGCGCGGCACTTCGTGCTGCAGCTGGGAAGGTGTGGGTTGTGATGGTGCCAGCGGCCGTGTCACGGCACTACGGCTCCCCGGGCATGACCTTGCGGGGCCCATCCCAGGAGCCTCCCTGGCGGGCCTCACGCGGCTGGAGGAGCTTTTTCTCGGCTCCAACTCTTTCACGGGATCACTTCCTGAGGCGCTCTTCGGCCTCGTTGGGCTGCAGAACCTCTCACTCGAATCCAACGAGCTCACTGGCCAGCTGAGCTCGCGCCTCCACAAGCTTAAGGTCCTCACCTTGCTAGACTTGTCCATCAACCGCTTCTCCGGCCGCCTCCCAGATGATGTGTTGTGTGACCTTACGTCACTAGAGCATTTGGTCATGCACTCCAACAACTTCTTTGGATCATTGCCGCCATCCCTATCGTCACTGTCATCTCTCCGTGAGCTCAGCCTCCGGAACAACTCCTTGTCTGGTCCGCTTGCCCGTGTCAATTTCTCTGGCATGCCACTTCTTGCTTCGGTTGACTTTGCCGCAAACTACCTCAATGGGTCACTCCCGACTAGCCTCGCGGATTGCAACGTACTCAAGTCGCTCAGCCTTGCCAGCAACCAACTGGTTGGCACCATTCCATTGTGGATTGGTGAACTTGACCACCTTCACTACCTGGATCTCTCAGATAATTCATTGGTTGGCGAGGTACCCAAGGGATTGACACTGCTCAAGGGTCTCACCGCCGCTGATCATTCACCGGGTATGGCTTTCACTAACATGTCATTTTATGTGAAGTGTCATAGAAGAACACTGCAACAACAAAAACCAAATGTCATAACTGGGACCAACAACTTTGTCAAATCTGGGGAGGGCAATGTTGTATCTGGGAATGACAACACTGTTGTATCTGGTGACAGCAACACCGTATCTGGGAGCGATAATACTGTCACATCTGGGGACAAGAATGTCCTAACTGGTAGCAACCATGTTGTATCTCGGAGCAACAATGTTGTATCTAAAAACGACCATGTCGTAAATGGGAATGGCAATACCGTATCCGGGGGGAACAATAAGGTAACCGGCAACAACAATGTTGTATCTTGGAGTGACCACGTCGTATATGGGAACGACAGAGTCGTAACTGGAGGTTAATGATCTGTTAGTGGGTTGATTATGTCTTCCCTGACAGAGCTCACATGTCCTTGTCCAAGTTCAGTGTGGCCCGCAATCACTTATTGGGGCCAATCATAGTTTGTAACTTCATGGATATAGCATACCGTTTCCTACTCAAAATAAAAATTTCCCTGTAATATCTACAAAACTTTTACATAAATGTTGACCTGAACAGCAACGATGGCCTGCAACTGATGTAGACCAAGCGTGTTTCCGTATGTACCGCTTTGCATGGTGGATGTCTAGATGTGGTGATTTTCTATCCCCTTCTCTGTGTTATGTGACGCTTTCTTATTTTTGCTGACTGGGCTATGAATCATATACCCATCAATGTCAAATTTCAATGTTAGATGGAGTAGCAAATTACAACTACTTAATGCCAGCTAGTTGTACACTTATGTAGTGCAAGTTTCAATGTTACACGCATCAATGTCAAATGTTTGGATGAAGGTATTGTTGGAAATATGCCCTGGAGGCGATATTAAATGTATTATTGTATTTCCATGTTCGTAATTAAGTTTATATTATGTGCCTTAATTGCATTGACTCTTGAATATGAGATTTGGATGAAACTCATTGCATGTGTGGAAACATAAATAACAATATGATCCCTAGGCATGCCTCTACAAGCTCATGCATTGACGATGATCTTGTTTTCCTGATCATGGCCATTGTTACGATACTATGAGAACACCTTGTTATCAGAACAATGGAGTTGGGTAGTTTTATTCCTGCGAGAGGTCACATTGTTACTATGTTCTTGGTGTTTTCATATAAAGCGTTAACATTTACGTAGTTCCTTAGACCATGAGATATTGTATGCTAACATACTGGATAGTTACTTTGGGGTTACCGAATGTCACTTCGTAACTAGATGTTAATAAAAGTAACTTACGGGTATACCAGAAATGTATGTCTCAGTATCGATAGCTCAAGACTGAGATTTCCTCAAACGATAGAGAGATACTCTATAGGCCCACTCGGTATTACGGTATCATTATCGTTTGGCTAGACACATGTGTTAAGATCACGGGATACCAGAATATAGATATACGAGTAAAGAGAACAAATCGGTAACAAGGATAAATGGTATAGTGATCAAAGCGTCGATGACGAGGATACTGATAATATCTCACCTTGGTTTTGTAAGGTATCGTGAAGCAAAGGGAATGGTATTCGGGAACAAAAGGTTCACTCGAGAACTTCGTAAATAGGCGAGGGTTATCAAGGATGTCCAGATCCTGGTGCTAGTTGTTAACACGAAAGTGTTCGGTCATGTCCACTTATTTCCAAACCTGTAGGGTCACACGCTTAACAGGTAGTAATTAATATGAGAACTAAAGTCTGAGAGAATGAGCACGAAAAGTGTTTTGGATGGATTCCGAAGTGTTTCGGTTGGTCCCAAAAGGGTTTCAGGAATTCCAGAAAGGTATAACATGTCCGAAAAAGTTTCGGATCTACATATGAAGAGTTTTCGGAAGGTTACAGAGAACTTTATTTTTTGGGGAAGAAGTTCCTCTTGGGCCGACCCAAGAGGGCAGCCCCTAATGGGCCAAAAGGTCCCAAAGTGGGATGCCCGAAAAGAAGGAAAGGGAGGAGGCTGAACCCTCTTTTGGGGGTCGAATCCTACTTGGGGTACAACCCCAATTCGGCCCCCACTACAAAAAAATACACTTCCGTGATGATACGTGTTTGTCACAGTAGGTCACGTTTTTTGTCATGCATGTACATCCATGACAAATTTATGACAGAATCAAGATAGTCATACATGTGCTGTCGTAGAAGTGTTCCATGACATTACCAAAATTATCATCACGGAAGTGTCCACTTTCATGACGATAAATCGCGCGTCACAGAAGTGCTTTCGTCAAGGGTGACCGACACGTGGCATCCACTATAACGGAACACCATTAAGCTATCGGGTCGGGTTTTGGATCCGATAACCCGTTAACAGCCGCGACCAATGGGGATTTTCCACGTGTAAAATCATCATTGGCTGGAGGAAACACGTGTCGGCTCATCGTTGGGACAGATGTCATCCACTCATTGGACAGAAGGCGCCTATGATACGTCGACACGTGGCACGGCCCATCAAGTTTAAATGGGCCGCCCCAACTAAAGGCCCACAAGATTTTGCGGACCATAATGGGTCGGCCCAGTTAAAAGCCCACGAGATTTTGCGGACCATAATGGGCTGGCCCAGCTAAAGGCCCACAAGATTTCACGGGCCATAATGGGCCCGGCCCAGGTAAAGGCCCACAAGATTTTTGTGTGCCATAATGGGCCAGCCCAGGTAAAGGCCCACAAAATTCTTGCGGATCATAATGGACCGGCCCAACTAAAGGCCCACGAGATTTCGCCGACACTAATGGGCCGGCCTAGCTGTAGGCCCACAAGATTTTGAGGACCCTAGTAGGCCGTCCCATTAACTGGCTGCCATGTTTTGGGCCAAATGCCGGCCCATATTTGATCCGGTCCATTAATGGCCTGCCACGTTCCGGGCCTAATAATGGCCCATATGAGATCCGGCCCGTTAAAAGCCTCCCACGTTCTGGGCCAAATCACGGCCCAGATCAGGTCCGACCCTTTAAGAGGCTTTGGCCTCAATTATGGCCCATATCAGATTGGGCCCGTTAACTGGACGCTATGCTTTTGGGCCCACTTGCTAAAGGCCCATTTAGTAATTCGGCCAGATATTAGTTTCGGCCTGTTAAGGGCCCGTTTAACATTTCGGCCCTATATTAATTTTGGCCTGTTAAAAGTCCGTCATATAGTTGGGCCTAACTACGGCCCGGTTTGCATCCGGCCTGCTCGCAGCCGATATCTGATTGGGCCAAACAAGGACCGAGACAATTTTGGCCTGTTAAAAGCCTGTGATTTGATTCGCACAATCATGGGCCGGGGTCCATTTCGGGTTGCTGCCGGCCCGTGAGCTGTTCGGCACGTTTCAGGCCCAACCTACTTCTCAGCCTCCTAAAAGCCCATTGAGTTTTCTTGCGAAAAAAGGGCCGGGGGTTACTCGGCCTATTAAAGGCCCGAATCTACTAGTGGGCCAGTTTGACGAGGCCCATGATGCGGATCATACATCGTGATTGCATGATGGCCCGATTATGTACCATAATTTTACGGTTTGGCCGGTTTACTGCGAAGACAGGATATATATACAGTAAAATAACTGCAGCATCGTGAATAAAAAAACCTAGACTATACAATAAAGAAATTATGGCATATTACATCCACTGGGCATCAAAGTTCGCCACTATGATAATAAAGCACAAGCAGATAGCAGATTACATACACTGGGCATCAAAGATCGCCACCAGTGCAAATAAACACGCCGACAAAATAATATACAAAACCGACAGCACTTCAATAGTGTTCAAGAAAGGTTAGCCCTGCTGGTGAGCTGCAGCGCAACCACCTGAGCAAGATGATGAGACTGCGCTTGTTCAACACTTATATCTTCCTCACTCTGAAAGATAAACAAGCAGACAGATGACAGGTTTTGCACATAAAAGTATTAGTGCTGACAATTCATCACATTTCTTACTAACGAATAAAGTGACATAGTTTAAAATTGCATTAACACAATATGGTATTGTTCAGGTCAAGACATGGCAGGAAATGACATTGTGAAGGAGTTGGTAGCTTCACGACACCACAGGATTACAGATCAAGAACTCATAAGTATCAATGGTTAATGTGCTGTCAATTTATCCCATTTCAGATTGGCAAATAAAGAGACGGTTTAAATAATAGTAGAATGATATGACATTGTTCATAGTTAAGACATTGCAGAATATGACATTGTGTTGTAGTGGGTAGGTTCACCACACCACTGGATTACGGATGAAGAACAGAAGCATGCATGCAGTGCAAAAGAAGATCACTTGCTCTGTATAGTTTAATTTACATGGTATGAAGAAGGAACTTGGTTGTACAACTGAAAACTTAAATTGAGAAGGACAAACTTTTGTTTATGAACTACATAATAAACTTTAAACATGCAATTTGATGCAAACACCAAAAATAAACAGCTGTTGCAGTCATGCCTAACCAAATATACACAACAAAGTTTGAAGGCTTGAGAAGGACAAACTTACATTACTGGTGAAGACAGGCTCTATAAAGCCCTTGTCCATGCT
>NC_057808.1:547965655-547966026 GCF_018294505.1 Triticum aestivum
ACTTTTGTTTATGAACTACATAATAATCTTTAAACATGCAATTTGATGCAAACACCAAAAATAAACAGCTGTTGCAGTCATGCCTAACCAAATATACACAACAAAGTTTGAAGGCTTGAGAAGGACAAACTTACATTACTGGTGAAGACAGGCTCTATAAAGCCCTTGTCCATGCTGATGGGGGGGGGGGGGAATTCAAGAAGTTTACCACAGAATCTTCTTCATAAGCATTGCCTTTAATCTACATTTTGTTAAGAGTAAATATAGATGTGATAATATACGAAAAAATGGAGAATATTTAAGATAAGATGAAGAGTGATGCTACATAACCAAGTAGCTATAAATGTATGTGCAGCGATACAGGCAAAAGG
>NC_057808.1:547966112-547972629 GCF_018294505.1 Triticum aestivum
ACACAACAAAGTTTGAAGGCTTGAGAAGGACAAACTTACATTACTGGTGAAGACAGGCTCTATAAAGCCCTTGTCCATGCTGATGGGGGGGGGGGGGAATTCAAGAAGTTTACCACAGAATCTTCTTCATAAGCATTGCCTTTATTCTACATTTTGTTAAGAGTAAATATAGATGTGATAATATACGAAAAAATGGAGAATATTTAAGATAAGATGAAGAGTGATGCTACATAACCAAGTAGCTATAAATGTATGTGCAGCGATACAGATAAAAGGCACAGCCAAGTACCAACCTTATGGGAAGAGTAAATATAGATCTGATGTGTAGAAAATGAAGGGCAAAGGAAAATAAGCTGTAGAGTGAGGGTACATGAACAACTACCTGTCAATATAAGTACACTGATAAAGGACAGCATGTACTTACAAGAACAATGCAGAGCTAAAAAACATTGGCATTGGATATATTCTACCCTAATTTAACCATTCATACAGATCAGGTAATTTGGAGCGAACAATTGATAAGCAAGCTATCATGCATACTGCTGTCACATAATGAACAAGGTATGTATGCAAGTACAGTGATACAGGACAACAGGTACTAACAAGAGCAAAGAAGCGGGCAGCATATTTGCGATATCCTGTCGTTCTTTTCAAACCGGAATTCTTCTTCGAGCAGATTTCCTGCAAAAAAGATCCGTAAGGCACATGCGGAAAAGTAGAAGTTCAAATTGTCATTTGATTTCATAGACAGTACCTCATCCTGGGAACGAGACCAGTGCATAATAAGGTTTTTCCATTCAATGTCTTCTAAATTTAGCACAGGAGACTTCACCGGAAATTCGTTTATAGACTTGCCATCAAAGTGTGATTTCGTCAGGTAACACCGATACTGCTGCAATGCTTCCTTGAAAAGCACAAGCAAGCTTTGCTCGTCATGACTATCCAGATTGACCCTCGCCTAGTTACAACAATGTAATGTAAATCATTGATGTGTTCGATCAGCAGAAAACAGGAAAATAATAACCATGAATAATAGCACTTACACGTAAGTTGGACAGGAAGATGTGAAAATGGTGTTTGTCTTCACTATAATCTTCCCATGATGGGAATATATGCACGTAGTCCCTAACAACATTGAAAGCATTGTCTTTTAAACTGGGAATAACTGGAATGGGGTTCCAATCTGCAGGAATTGGCCGTCTCTGCAGTTGGGATAGGTTTTCGGCCGGTGGACTTGCTGTACTTTTTGCTGGAGTGGGATTTTTCTGTGGTACAGCTGGTGCTATGGCAAATGAAATCGGTATACCTTTTGCTGGAGTGCAGGTCCTGTGTGGTGGGGCTAGTGGTGTGGCCAGTGAAGTATGGGTACAATCTGCTGGAGTCGGTCCTACGTTTAGTGTCACTGGTTGTACAACCAATATAAGTGGGGCGTTGTCTGATTTCTCCGGCACCACCATGTTTTTCAAGGACTTTGCTGGTGCTCCTTCAGGTTCGGCAATCACCCTCTTCCTTTTTGATGTCTGATGCACAAGAACAACATTTGAGTGGAAAAACATGGTATGATGACAGATGGAATATGTATTGATAATGGATGGGCATGGCATCTCGAGTTATATGATGAGTAAACTAAGCAGATGACGGTGTAATAAAGTAGAAGAAATGCAAGACAACATATGCAAGATACGCGCAATCAATAAAACCTTGCCAAATTAGAACAGGCACCTTGATGGGTGAACAGGACAGGCCATCTTCCTTTGACTCCTCGAGGTTAGAATAGTCATTAGGATGATATTCTGAACAAGAATCAACAGGTGGGGAGCGTATGAGTTTCATTGCTTCCAGAATGGCACTCAATGCCTTGGTGCTAATTTTGTAGGTCATTGCAGTGTTCCACAATATTCTTCTGATGCGCGGATTCTGATATTCATTGTAAATGCGTATAATATCTGAGAACCATGAAAACATAAATAGTTGTGAGATTATCTTTGTAATGCAGATGATATTCTAATATAGGGGCACCCCTATAAACACTTGTGTGCTATCACTGGATTCTGATGAGAGAGCTCATGTGTGCTGTAATATGGTGCGTGCATTTATATAATCTGGCACAAGTACACAAAAAAATAGGCTCTAGAAGTAAGGATAGCTGGCAGATGATAGGTTCATAATATACTATATAGGGAGTTTATTGCCAAACCATGATAACAAGAGCACACAACAACTAGGCAGATCATAGTGTACATAACAGGGGTACACCATAACCACGATATATAAATCGGGAAAGTGGAACTGGCTTGAAAATACGGTGTTGTATTGCCGCTAGTAATTGAAAGCCTATCAATCACGTACAGGCCAGCTCTATCAGCTGTTGACTGCAGATGTCCCTGCGCCCCTTCCTGACAAGGAACATACTGTACGTACTAAATACAGAATAAACAAAGAGGAACATGTCAAAGAACAGAAGAGGAAGCATATTCTTGAGGTTCCGCTTCATTGCATACAATGTTGGTTGCCCACTCATGATGAATCACAGTGCCCGAAGAAATGCAATTCCATGTTGTCTCTCTATATGTGGCAATTTTGAACAAGAGTCATTAGGATCATATTCTGAACAAGAATCAACAGGTGGGGAGCGTATGAGTTTCATTGCATCCAGAATGGCACTCAATGCCTTGGTGCCAATTTTGTAAGTCATTGCGGTGTTTAGCTTCAAGAGTGGACTGCTGCTAGTGCGACACAAAGCAGCTACACAGATCATAGTGTAGATATAACGGGGAAAACCGTAAGCATCAGAGTAAAATCAACAAAGTGGAACTTGCTGGAATATATGTGCTAATATTGCCGGTACGGCTAGAAAGGCTTCGGATACCAGCTCTCTTCAAGTGAAGGTGCGGTACTATTAATATCAGTGTTACTCTCAAAGGCGACACAGCTCCCCGCATTTCCTTGCTATTCCTATAGGATTCAAGTGGGCAGGTGACTACAAATCCTATTCCTATGTTTACAAGATCCTACGAATCAAAGAGGCTCAAAGTGTCCATCACAACCGACCGCATAGACCTCTACACTGCAAAAGTCCCTGCTCATCTTCAGTACAAGGAACATATTGTACCACTATCGTACTCCCTCCGTTCCAAAATATAAGTCTTGGTAGAGATTTCCACTATGGATCACATACAGATGTATCCAGATACATTTTAGAGTGTAGATTCACTCATTTTGCTCCATGTGTAGTCCATGGTGGAATCTATACAAAGACTTGTATTTAGGAACGGAGAGAGTACATATTAAAGACGGAAGAGGAACATGGTAAAGAAGAGCAAGCAGATTTTGGATAATAAAATGTTGGTTGCGCAGTGCCCACACATGATGAACCAGAGCGCATTAAGAATGCAACTCCCAGCTGTCTCTCGACCATTTCAGGCGGTTGGATGAAGATCCTACGTCTCCTAACCCATCTTCTTCCTCGTCTCTGATTCTTCCCATACAGAACACCGCACGGGCTGCCGGCCAGACCACCGGCCCCTGCCGCCTGTGTTCCTCCGCCACCCCCACCCCCGCCCCAATCCCCACCCGCATCGAGTTTCCTTCGTTAGGCGAGGCCCCACAACCACCCGAGCCCCTTCGTTCGCACCGGCGAACTCCGGCGAGCTCTGAAAAATCGACTGACCCAATTTTGAAATTTAGCCTACTGTGATTTAACTAGTGTGGAATATAAAAGGGGAAAACCATAAGCATTGGGAGTATAGTGTTGAGCGTGTCATGGCGGATCTGAAGGTGCACACCGGACAAAGGCAACTTCGCAACCAAGACAAGAAATCAGAGTAAAGCAGTGGCGATCTATTTTCTTGCTGCGATAAATAAGTTGAGCAGATACGAAAGAGTACCACCTCTGGTGCGGCGCCGTGTACGCATCTGCTGAGAATTTGATGGTGCTGCGGTAGCGATGGCTGTCGGCGGCGTGGAAGCAGATCTAGGAGGGTAGACAGTGGCGGCGGGGCGCGGTGGACGAGACGGTCATAGGAGCGGCGTCGGCAAGGTGGACGACGGCGGGGATGAAGCGAGAGGACGGGATGCAAGGATCCCGGTCCGAAGCCGTGGATGAGAGAGGTCAATCTCTTGTAATGGACGGCGGCGTCGGGGTATCAGCTCCAGCATGGTGGAGGAGGACGGCGGTGGATGGGGTGGCGGACGGAGGAGGGTGGGGTGGAGAGGGTGTTTTGGCGCCCACGGAGTACGAATGGGGAAAAGGGAGGTAGAGAGGAAGGGGGGAACCATGTATTCAGGGTGCGCTTGTCTCAAATGCGAGGAAATTTACAAACTTAGCCCCCGTTTCAAATTTCTACTACATCACAGCAACATTAGTCGGTTGGGGATAGGACGGTAATCTTGCATACACCGAATATTTGCCAACGAGAGTTTGTTTTTGGCGCCCACCGTGTATGAATATGAATCGGGGAGGGAGTCGATTTCGGCCAAGGACACACTGTGTTTTGGCGCCCACCGTGTATGAATCCGGGTGAGAGGCGGTTACGTCACGTTTGGGTGAAATTACAAACCTACCCCTATCGAAACCTATAGAAATCCAGCAGATAGGCTTTGCGTGGCAGGGATAGGCAGTAGTGATTTCCATCTCGCAGATTTTGGTTTCGTGCGGTTACTGCGACTTTCCCCGCTTCGTTCAAATTTTGCAGAGTGCACGTTTACCGTGCCAACTCAATTCGAATCCCGTTTGTATTCTATTTTTTTCGGGCGGGATCCATTTTCAATTGGAATTACATTCTATATACATCATTTTTTTATGTATACTTTCAAAAGCACAACACCATTTCTACATAAATATGGTTTACAAATGGCATGATCTCAGATTCATAAGGTTATATCCATCAATTTGGATTTTCAAATATTTGAAACCACTTTATGTTGAAATCCAATATATGTATTCCTCGCTAACTGTCTCCAATTAATGTGTGTTTCATGCGGGTTTTTTTTACTTCTCAAACATGTATAATGTGTTTCACACACGCAACATATAGTGTAATCCCGTTTAGACATTAATTGCATATAAACCATGCATTGTTTGTAATTGAAGAATCTATGGATCACCAATATTGATAAACTATATAACATTACACATGTGCCCAAATTCAAATGAATATGCATGTTTGATACACCAATTTGCGTTATGATATTATCGATGCCGTGATCTCCAGTTTAAATATTTGAATCCCCTTTAATCTAGATATTAGTCTCATATTGCTATCACTCATGCTTATATAGGACTATCTCTCTGGACCTATACGCGTTCATCGTCTCTCAGGTATCTCTCGTGCTACCTGTATGTCGACAATGATCTCTTATCTTCGTAACACACTGACGGTACTCTCTCCCTTGACCTTCATCACTCTATCTCTCTCTAAGTATATCTCGCTCCCTGCTATGTGTCTCTAACTATGATTCTCCATGTGGAATCTCTTTCTCTCACACAAACACAAAACTTTGTCTCCCGGGGTCTCATTTCTCTCTACTATTCCCATGTGTGCCACTCGCACACCCCTCATACAGAGATGTCTTTCGCTCCTTAGATATGAGAACCTACGACTCTTCCTCTTCAATGTCTCTTTCTCACACACAAACACAAACTCTGTCTCCCAGGGTCTCATATTTCTCCATTGTTCTCTTGTATGTCGCTCACACACACCCTCTCTCCCTAGAGATATCTTGCGTTCCCTCGTATGTCTCTCTAGCTATCACTCTCATTGTGAAATATCTTTCTCTCTCGCAGACACAAAACTCCGTCTCTCTGGATCTCATTTCTCTCTGATATCTGTTTGTATGTGACTCACATGCACCCTCTCTCTATCTCTCTCACACCCACACACATAACCCAGCCTTCTGATCCACTCGACTCCTATCTCTAACGCACACTAGCTAGCATCTTTATCTTTCTATTTATCTGTTTCTCCATCAACCTTCTTTCTCGCCCTCGCTCTTGATTCCTATCACACACACACTACATATGTTTCTCTCTACATGCAGTCAAGTGCCCTCTCACACACATATATAACTTCACCCTTTGAACCACCCGACGGTCATCTCCAACACCCAAACTAGCGGATGTCCCTCTAGCTAGCATCTCCATCTCTGTATCTATCTGTAGTTTCTCCGTCAACATTTCTTTCTCGCACGGAGTCTTGCTTCCTATCACCCACACTATATATGTCTCACCATACATATGCATTTATAGGTTGGTCTCTTTTGCACAATCGTTGCGCCTCACTCCCTCTGCTTGCCATAGATGCATGCTCCAGCCCACGCCACTATCTCTTAAAGACAAAAACACATGCTCAATTGTCGGGCCTTCTTCCCTGCATTCTCACATGCATGCATATTGTCATACCGATCCGTCTCTCCCATGTCGTTGATCTTATGACTTATGTCTTCTTTCTTTTATCTCGATCATGCGCGCGCGCACACACACATCCCACGTATACATGTATACCTCTCACACATGCAC
>NC_057808.1:547972925-548033195 GCF_018294505.1 Triticum aestivum
CACACAAACACGCACGCACGCACACCCCCCCACACACACACACTAATACTCCACCTCTCTCTCTCTCTCACACACAAACTAAGACTCCATCTCTCTCTCTCCTCTGTCTCTCTCTCTCTCTCACACACACACACCCCACACACACACTAAGACTCCATCTCACACACACATGCTCTAGGCGGAGCATTTGTTCCTACCACCCTTCATCCAACCTTGCCCGTATGATAAACAATCACCTTTATTTACTTGCATAACATGGACAAATTCCACTTTACTTTAGTAGTCAGCAAACTTATCATCTGTACCCTTATAAAAAAACGAGTTGGCGGTGATGGTGTGCCTGCCATCTTGTAATACAGACCGTATGATCTATATCTGAGGATAGAAAGCAAACTATGATAATTTACAAAAGATACCCGCACATCTCTCCACATCATTATCTCCCGCAACCTCATTGCTCAGCAATTAAAAAAGGAACAAGTCTCTGGAACAATCTAGCATGCATGGTGGCCGCTGCCGCCTGCCGGCGCCGTCCATCCCCATGCCTCCGCCCATTCCGACCACCAGTCACCACCACGCTCCACTCCTCCTCGCCTTATCTCTCATCTTTCTTTTTTTCGATGACATTCTCGAGATACCAGTTTTCCGATAAAATTCTCGAGATATCATTAGCTTTTACACATGGGATTACTCCTGCATGGGTCAATCACAACAGGTGTTCTGTAAAAAATTCATATTGATGTTCCATGCAATGCACGAGAATCTTGCTTGTAATTATATAACGCAAATCACGAGCAGGAAGTGACATTTTTTTGACACAACCACGTTAACATGGCCACGTAAATCACTAGCTAAAGTAAATACCATTATACTTATATCCCGATGCAAAAGGTTGAGTACATGTCCGAAGAGTAGAGTCGCACACATGCACTCTGTCTCTCAGAATCTCTCTCACACACACACCAGTTACGTGACGCCCACTTAAGCAGACACGTATGTTACAATTTGTGCACCTGCGGGTACACGTGATGCTGCGCATTTATTTAAGCCGGAAGGCGAACCCAAACAGTAGCTGCATTCATTCCCCTCCCGCCGCCTCTTCTCTGGTCGCCGTCGCCCGGTAGCCATGGGTCGGGCGAAGGTAACAACATACGCCATACTCCCGCCAGAGCGGCGCTTTAATATGGAAATTTTAGTGGTCATGCATGCATCTTTTTGTGCTAGCACTCCTATATAAGGGTTGACCGGTCGCTTCCCGCGGACGTGCGCGGCCGGTGGAAGAGGAAGGAGAAGGGAAGCGGGCTGTGGAGTAACGTTTTTTACCACAGTTTCTTAGGAAACTGAGTGCAATAATTGAGTAGTTTTGCAAACTACCAGTACTACACCTGAAACGGCTCAAAACCTATACTCCCTTGCCAGCGCGCGCTTCCCGCGTGAAACGGTCAGCGTCGCCCTGGAGCGTCAGTGCCGCATTAATGCCCGGCCAGAGCGGAGGCGACCTCTCACTGGCGCCGGGTTTGAAGTCGCGCGACGGCCGAGAGAGCGCCGCTTCCCGGTGCACGCGACTGCTCCGCGTCGAGACTGGATATAGTCCCTATTTGGATCCATGGGTTAGAGTTAGTTTGAGCTAGTTGGGGCTCAAATAGCCCTAAAGTATCCAAGCATGAGGGTTTAAATTGGAGCAAGTTGCACCAAACCCACCAAAAAAAACTATCCCACCCAAGAGGTGCTAACTGGAGATAGTTCTCATTGGGACCACTGAAAAATCACTTTTCTCTCTCCATGAAGTGCATTTATTGTCAATCTAACCCTGTCACCCAAACACCTCTTTGGCTACAGTTAGTTCAGGGTTAGTCATGAGTTAGTCTAACCTCTAGCTAAGTTAGAGTATCAAAAAGGAGCAGTATAGGACATGCAAGTTGCTCAAAGCATACAGGCAAATTCGTACGTGAAAGGATTTTTTCTTTTTGAAAACGGAACGTGAAAGGAATTTTTTTTAGAATGCTCTTGGCATGTCGCTAACATGTGATAGTTAACCGACCTCAATAGACGGCAGAAACGCCAGCCCGCCGCACTTTGATAGAGACGAGGAGGGAGAAGTGATACAGGCTGCTGGATTACTAGAGATAGGTGTCGCACGGAAGCCAAGAAATATGGTGATAGCGTGGGTTAGCCATGTACTAGTATGATGTAACTACACTGGGCTGCCGTGTTTCGTACTCTTCCAGTCCACTGTGGAGATGATTGGTTAATTTTATATCGCTGAATAATATTAAATATTATGAGTGCAGACGCTCCACCACGAGGTTCCTTGCTCCTTCTCGGTCGTCCGGAATCTATGTTCTTCCACTCTATTTTTTTACGTGAGCTTTGTTCATCCTTTTGCCAACACGCGAGACATCTAGCATCAAGGTGCACGTGTTATGCAAGGATCGTTCCATCTATATGAAGAACACGTGGGACTGGAACTACGAGACGGACATGTACCCAGGAGTGGACGTATGAACCTAAGTAATGTAGCGCAGTAAGTGAAGTAGAAAGGCACAAATGGTATGAACATGCGTGGCATATAGGGTGTGTTTGGTTGCGTTCTCGTCTCAGCATAGTTGTTCCCTCTTCATGCATGCTCAACTCAACACCCCTCTTCATGCATGCTCTCTTCATGCATACTTCTAGTGTGTTTGTGCTAAACTAGTGTGGACTCATGCACCCTCCATACACTCTACCAAACACCCAAAAGTAGGTCGAGAAGGGAACTCTTAGGCGGCATTTGTCTCTTACTATGTACTACGACTAAATGTTGTACGTGCAATGCACGGTGATGTTATGGAGTACGTGCCTAAGTACTCTACTACTACTATATTAGTTGGAGGCACATATTAACTTTTATATTTGTTTACGTGTAAGCCCCGAGACCTTCCAACTAGACGTGTCTTTCTCTCCAGGTCGCACTTTGTATCGTTCATACCACTAAGTACTACTACGTGTGGTCTCCGACCCAGAAGTGGAAGAAGTGGAGACGCTCTACCACGCTGTTTTTTTACGCTGGGCTCTACCATGCTGTTCATGTCCCACTCCTTTCGCTGACGTGTGGGACATCCAGCACGTGCCGTGTTTGGCACCCTTCATCGTAAGAGTTCAAATGCTAGCATTCATCAGAAATAAAAAATTATTATAAATCCGCAGTGATACTTTTTTTTGCGAACCAATCAGCAGTGATACTATACCGCGCGGTTTCCTTGCTCCTCGATATCGGAAAGAATACTTCCATTCGCCAACATGTGGGACGTCGACCATCCTGGTCCACTTGCCATGCACGCAGAACTCCAAGGGAGAGTCACCCAGGTCGTCGCGCCGCAGTAACAATGACTAATGAGCCGTCAAATCACAGGCCCACTTCCCACTTTGAAGTTGCTTGGACGAAGGAACCATCATGACTTCATTGAATTCCGCTTCTTGAAGAAAACTACTGTACCAGCACTACTGCTAGCTACAGTAGTTACTCCAACAGAGGCCTCCTTTCATTCATAGGATAGGAATATGAAAATCATAGGAAGTGAGATGACATGCATCTCAATTCGTATAGAGAAAGAGATGCCATTTGATGCTTAGGATAGGAATTTTTCCATTTAGTCTAGGCTAATGTACTGGTAATTTGCTCTAAAAACTACAGTAGTAACTAGTAGTATTGGTACATGCTCGTACTCAGACACATACACACACACTAACTACTAGTACTACTACTTCTCACATGCTGGCCAGACGCCGTCGTTCTCCTTCCCGGCTTTGTCGGCGACACCCCACCGTGCTTGGATCTCCGCCGACCTCTCCGCAGCAGCGCGTGCGTCCTTTTCTTTCTTGCGGCGGCGGGCCTCTCTTTTCTTGAGTGCTTTCTGACTTTTCCGCTCCCTCTGTGCGGCTTTGGCCGCCTCTTGCTCTACCGCCCATTCGGCCTTGGCATCTTCAAATTCCTCCCACATAGTTGTGAGGTCGCGAGCGGCGATGAACTCGGCATGGCGGGATGCCATCGCTTCCCTACCATTTTGTGTGCGGTCGTGGGCGGCGAGGAACTCGGCGCGGCGGGATGCCATCGCTGCCTTACTGGTTAGTGTGCGGCGCGGTGGCATGAACGACACTTGGTGAGAGCTCTGGGGTGGAGTGGCCGGACAACCGTATAGTGCATTGGTTTGTCAAGAGCTCAAGGACAGAAGACGAAGCAAATTTGGATTCCCCTTCAATCCTGAGTAAAATGCATTGGCGGTCATCGAACTTGTCTTGATAGCTCACTTTGACCATTGTATACGAGATATGGTGATTATACGGTCACTGGCTCAGCGTATAGCTCCGTATTTGTCTGGTTGACCATTCAAACAGTCCGCATGCGCCTCATCAGCTCATGTTCTTTATCTATCTACGCGGGCCTACCTGTCAATGGAGAAAGAAATACTGTAAAAACCAAAATTATGCGTATGTGGGGAATCAAACCATGGACTCGTCGCTGCAATGCACCCTCGTCAGCCAAATGAAAATGAAATACTTCACGTCAGACACTCACGCTCACGCTGTCAAAGCATGGTAATGCATGCACGTCGCCCTCTAAATCAAAGTCCTGCTCATGGCGCAACGCAAACGGCGAGCCCATCACCTACGCGCCCCGGCGGTGCCTGACATTATTGTTTAGACGTTTGATGGAGGCCTACGCGAACGCCGAGCATGTATTCACCTGGCTCAACACCAACGGTCATACTCGGACCGCCTTGCTCATGTATATCGTCCATCACAACGACAATCTATAAAACAGCCTAAGCTAGAGAGGGTACTATGGTAGTATGGTACGGAGTATGTACTATCGTGAGCGACCGATCTTAGTGCCACTGCACACCGAAACCCCTTCCATCGCTAGCGCGCGCTTCCCGCCTGAAACGGTCACCGTCTCTCCAGAATGTCAATGCCGCATTCACCGGACTTAACTGCAGGTGCAATTGGTGTGTCACTGACATGCGGGCCAGATGCCCGTTGGGCCCACATGTCAGTAACCCAAACGCATCTGCAGTTAAGTCACTGAAGCAGTGTCCGCATTCACGCCCGACGAACCTACTCCGGCGCTAGTTGTCCATCCGTCTGCCGCGGCTCATTGCCATTCATCCGCTATATTAACTTGAGCCCCAGCTCCCAGCCATAGCCAAAGACCCACACTTATTCTCCTCCGGTCCCTTCCTTCTGTCGGCACCACTTCAACCATGGCCTCCTGGCGCTCCGAAGCTCTCTTGGACGTACTGTCGCAGGAGCAGACGAGGGACATCGGCGGCTCCGCTCCGGGCGTGCTCCAAAGCTCTCTTCGACGTACTGTCGCAGGAGCAAACGAAGAAGATCGCCGGCACCCCCCCCCCGGCCGCCCTCCGCCGCCACGACCATGAAGCCGGTGCGCGTGTGCGGGCGCAGCCGGCAGCGAGGAAGAGTAGTACACGGTAGGTCGCCGCCGCTCTGGAGGAGGAGGTTATCAAGGTGGATGAGGAGGAGGCAAAAGCAATGGCCGGCTTTCTCGGGTTCATGGCCGGAAATGGTGGTCGGGCGCCGGCGATCGTTTAGATTAGGTTTACTGTAGGTTTTAGTACGGTTTGTGCGAAATATGTAATGAATTTCGTCCAATTTGTAGGAAAAGTTTTCGAAATGTAATGAATTTTATCCGGTTAATTTGAAATTTTCTTTGTTTGCACGAATTTCGTCCGGTTAGTTCATATAGTTGTCGAAAGGTATGCGGGCAGCATCGGATGGCATCCATCAGTGTCCTCGGACAGATGCCGGTGTAAATTTGTGGGCCAGCGCTGGAGATGCCCTAACTATCATGCTATAATCGCTAACAATCCTACATTATTTGGCAGGGAACAGTTATCCCTCGATCAAAATCAGATCTGCGGTGTTTCGCACTCCTCCCGTGTAAGAGTGTAAACTCTTGCTTACATAAAAATGGAGCAAGTAGACGGCACTGTACCACGTCATATCACTCGAACTAGCCCACCTAACGAGCGGGAAAGCACCGCCCTCGTCATTTTGTTCTGGATTTCTATCGATCGATCGCGCGAAAATGTTACGCTTCGCAAGTTCTAAAGGAAAAGGTGGCACACTTATGACTTGTACACGTCGCAACCCCGACAGTCCGGCTCGCACGCCGCTCACCAGAGGGGACACGCGTTGTCTTGCAATTTCACTGACATGTGGGACCGTAATTGAATAAACCGTCGATAGCCGAAATCTAATCGCTCGGCGGGCGTCGGCTGAGAAGAGAGAAACGGGGGAGGGAGAAAAGATCCCCCGCCCGCCGCGCATGGACTCCAAGAAATATATGGTGATAATGTGAGGTGGGCCATGCTGGAGTCCGGACCGCTTCCGGAGCCCGCTCTCACCGCCCTGGCCCCTCAAGACGCCAGCTGCCCGCCGCATGCATGCATAGCAAGTAGTACTCCTTATGTGGAGGAGAGAGAGGCATTGACAAAGTCAAGGAGTGGGCTCTGCAAGAGCCCGTCTCTACACGTGCTCCTAGGTATAAAAAATAATTCTAAAAAAAGGCGTAAAAACAATTGTGTCTTAAAAAAAGAAAGGTAAAAATTTTGAGAGGAAATAGATAGAGAGAAAGTGAGAAAAAGCTGTAACCTGGGCATTACATGAGGAAGGAGGGAGTGGTGCACATGCCAAGTTCACTGGGCTGCCGTGTTTCACACTCCTCCGTCGTAACAGTGGAGACAATAGCTTTCATCAAAAATAAACAATGAATACTCATTGCTCGTCCTCTATATCGGAAAGAATACTTTCTTCGCCGACATGTGGGACGTCGACCATCCTGGTCCACCTGCCATGCAAAAAATTATCCTGGTCTACCCCGGTCGTATCGCAGGCCCAACCTTTCCCACTGTAAGTTGTTCGGACGAAGGAACCATCATGACTTCGTTGAATTCCGCTTCTTCAAGAAAACTTACTGTACCCGCAATACTATTACCACACGCGAAGACTGGACGGCACTGTACCACGTCATATCACTGAAACCCACTAGGCTAAACTAGCCTGCCTAGGTCATCTATTTTGGAACGGAGGGAGTACGTCTCTGCACTGCTATGATTTTGTGTTGCACATTCTCTATACTTTTGCTATGATTTTCCTACCCTATGAACCAAATGAGGCCTGAATGTATGTCGACTATTGTCTGATCGATCGCTAAGCCTACAATTTTAGGAGCTAGTGCTATTGGTCGATCGACGAGGGATAAGTATAAGCGTACCACGAGCTCATCAGCCCCAACGTTTCTCTTCGGTGAGTGTTTTGCAAGTACTATAGCTCGCACAGTAGCTAGCCTACTAACACCAAGAATCATCAAACAAGCCCTGCTGATATGATAAACAGTTCAAACTTACATCTAAGCATGCCACATATTACATCAAAAGTTGGTGAGGATACATCTGTTTCCATAACTCGGAGAGGGTTCGCATGATTCATAGAATGATTCACTATCAAACAAAAATTAATGCATGAGTTTAATTAGGGTAGTTTTGTAAAGTACGAGATACATTCCTCCAATCGCAAAATGCCTTGGTTCATGAGATTTGATATTTGAGCCCTATAAACCGGAAGGGAGGGAGTACTGCACACGGTGTAGTCACTTGTTGAAATCTCTAGAAAGGCAAATACTCCTTTCCGGTTTACAGGGCTATACTACTCCCTCCGTCTAGGTGTGTAAGTCATCTTACAAAAACCAAATAGTCCCAAAACACTTAGTGAAGGAAATATGCCCTAGAGGCAATAATAAAGTTATTATTTATTTCCTTATATCATGATAAATGTTTATTATTCATGCTACAATTGTATTAACCGGAAACATGATACATGTGTGAATACATAGACAAACAGAGTGTCACTAGTATGCCTCTACTTGACTAGCTCGTTGATCAAAGATGGTTATGTTTCCTAGCCATAGACATGAGTTGTCATTTGATTAACGGGATCACATCATTAGGAGAATGATGTGATTGACTTGACCCATTCCGTTAGCTTAGCACTTGATTGTTTAGTATGTTGCTATTGCTTTCTTCATGACTTATACATGTTCCTATGACTATGAGATTATGCAACTCCCGTTTACCGGAGGAACACTTTGTGTGCTACCAAACGTCACAACGTAACTGGGTGATTATAAAGGTGCTCTACAGGTGTCTCCGAAGGTACTTGTTGGGTTGGCGTATTTCGAGATTAGGATTTGTCACTCCGATTGTTGGAGAGGTATCTCTAGGCCCACTCGGTAATGCACATCACTTAAGCCTTGCAAGCATTGCAACTAAAGAGTTTGTTGCAAGATGATGTATTACGGAACGAGTAAAGAGACTTGTCGGTAACGAGATTGAACTAGGTATTTGTTGGGGATCGTAGCAGAATTTTAAAATTTTCTACGCATCACCAAGATCCATCTATGGAGTTTACTAGCAACGAGATGGAAGGAGTGCATCTACATACCCTTGTAGATCGCGAGCGGAAGCGTTCAAGTGAACGGGGTTGATGGAGTCGTACTCGTCGTGATCCAAATCACCGATGACTAAGCGCTGAACGGACGGCACCTCCGCGTTCAACACACGTACGGAGCAGCGACGTCTCCTCCTTCTTGATCCAGCAAGGGGGAAGGAGAGGTTGATGGAGATCCAGCAGCACGACGGCGTGGTGGTGGAAGTAGCGGGGATCCCGGCAGGGCTTCGCCAAGCGCAAGCGGGAGGGAGAGGTGTCACGGGAGGGAGAGGGAGGCGCCAGGGGCTGTGTTCCTGCTGCCCTCCCTCCCCCCTCTTTATATAAGGCCCCTGGGGGGGCGCCGGCCCCCTGGAGATTCCATCTGGGGGGGGCGGCGGCCAAGGGGGTGGCTTGCCCCCCAAGCCAAGTGGGGCGCCCCCCCCACCCCCAGGGTTTCCAACCCTAGGCGCAGGGGAGGCCCAAGGGGGGCGCACCAGCCCACCAGTGGCTGGTTCCCCTCCCCACTTCAGCCCATTGGGCCCTCCGGGACAGGTGGCCCCACCCGGTGGTCCCGGTACAACACCGATAACCCCCGAAACTTTCCCGGTGGCCGAAACTGGACTTCCTATATATATTTCTTCACCTCCGGACCATTCCGGAACTCCTCGTGACGTCCGGGATCTCATCCGGGACTCCGAACAACTTTTGGGTTTCCGCATACTAATATCTCTACAACCCAAGCGTCACCGAACCTTAAGTGTGTAGACCCTACGGGTTTGGGAGACATGCAGACATGACCGAGACGACTCTCCGGTCAATAACCAACAGCGGGATCTGGATACCCATGTTGGCTCCCACATGTTCCACGATGATCTCATCGGATGAACCACGATGTCGAGGATTCAATCAATCCCGTATACAATTCCCTTTGTCAATCGGTACATTACTTGCCCGAGATTCGATCGTCGGTATCCCAATACCTTGTTCAATCTCGTTACCGGCAAGTCACTTTACTCGTACCGTAATGCATGATCCCGTGACCAGACACTTGGTCACATTGAGCTCATTATGATGATGCATTACCGAGTGGGCCCAGAGATACCTCTCCGTCATACGGAGTGACAAATCCCAGTCTCGATTCGTGCCAACCCAACAGACACTTTCGGAGATACCCGTAGTGCACCTTTATAGCCACCCAGTTACGTTGTGACGTTTGGCACACCCAAAGCACTCCTACGGTATCCGGGAGTTGCACGATCTCATGGTCTAAGGAAATGATACTTGACATTGGAAAAGCTATAGCAAACGAACTACACGATCTTTGTGCTATGCTTAGGATTGGGTCTTGTCCATCACATCATTCTCCTAATGATGTGATCCCGTTATCAATGACATCCAATGTCCGTAGTCAGGAAACCATGACTATCCGTTGATCAACGAGCTAGTCAACTAGAGGGTCACTAGGGACATGTTGTGGTCTATGTATTCACACATGTATTACGATTTCCGGATAACACAATTATAGCATGAACAATAGACAATTCTCATGAACAAAGAAATATAATAATAACCATTTTATTATTGCCTCTAGGGCATATTTCCAACAGTCTCCCACTTGCACTAGAGTCAATAATCTAGTTACATTGTGATGAATCGAACACCCATAGAGTTCTGGTGTTGATCATGTTTTGCTCTAGGGAGAGGTTTAGTCAACGGATCTGCTACATTCAGGTCCTTATGTACTTTACAAATATCTATGTCTCCATTTTGAACACTTTCACGAATGGAGTTGAAGCGACGCTTGATATGTCTGGTCTTCCTGTGAAACCTGGGCTCCTTGGCAAGGGCAATAGCTCCAGTGTTGTCACAGAAGAGAGTCATCGGGCCCGACGCATTGGGAATCACCCCTAGGTCGGTAATGAACTCCTTCATCCAGATTGCTTCTTGCGCTGCCTCTGAGGCCGCCATGTACTCCGCTTCACATGTAGATCCTGCCACGATGCTTTGCTTGCAACTGCACCAGCTTACTGCTCCTCCATTCAAAATATACACGTATCCGGTTTGTGACTTAGAGTCATCCAGATCTGTGTCGAAGCTAGCATCGACGTAACCCTTTACGACGAGCTCTTCGTCACCTCCATAAACGAGAAACATATCCTTAGTCCTTTTCAGGTACTTCAGGATATTCTTGACCGCTGTCCAGTGTTCCATGCCGGGATTACTTTGGTACCCTCCTACCAAACTTATGGAAAGGTTTACATCAGGTCTGGTACACAGCATGGCATACATAATAGACCCTATGGCCGAGGCATAGGGGATGACACTCATCTTTTCTCTATCTTCTGCCGTGGTCGGGCATTGAGCCGTGCTCAATTGCACACCTTGCAATACAAGCAAGAACCCCTTCTTGGACTGATCCATATTGAACTTCTTCAATATCTTGTCAAGGTACGTACTCTGTGAAAGACCAATGAGGCGTCTTGATCTATCTCTATAGATCTTGATGCCTAATATATAAGCAGCTTCTCCAAGGTCCTTCATTGAAAAACACTTATTCAAGTAGGCCTTTATACTTTCCAAGAGTTCTATATCATTTCCCATCAATAGTATGTCATCCACATATAATATGAGAAATGCTACAGAGCTCCCACTCACTTTCTTGTAAACACAGGCTTCTCCATAAATCTGTGTAAACCCAGACGCTTTGATCATCTCATCAAATCGAATGTTCCAACTCCGAGATGCTTGCACCAGCCCATAGATGGAGCGCTGGAGCTTGCATACCTTGTTAGCATTGTTAGGATCGACAAAACCTTCCGGCTGCATCATATACAATTCTTCCTTAAGAAAGCCGTTAAGGAATGCCGTTTTGACGTCCATTTGCCATATCTCATAATCGTAGAATGCGGCAATTGCTAACATGATTCGGACGGACTTCAGCTTCGCTACGGGTGAGAAAGTCTCATCGTAGTCAACCCCTTGAACTTGTCGATAACCCTTAGCGACAAGTCGAGCCTTAGAGATGGTCACGTTACCATCCGCGTCTGTCTTCTTCTTGAAGATCCATTTATTTTCTATGGCTTGCCGATCATCGGGCAAGTCAGTCAAAGTCCATACTTCGTTTTCATACATGGATCCTATCTCGGATTGCATGGCTTCAAGCCATTTGTTGGAATCCGGGCCCGCCATCGCTTCTTCATAGTTCGAAGGTTCACCGTTGTCTAACAACATGATTTCCAGGACAGGGTTGCCGTACCACTCTGGTGCGGAACGTGTCCTTGTGGACCTACGAAGTTCAGCAGTAACTTGATCTGAAGCTTCATGATCATCATCATTAACTTCCTCCCCAGTCTGTGTAGTCACCACAGGAACATCTTCCCGCGCTGCGCTACTTTCCGGTTCGGAAGGGGTGACTATCACCTCATCAAGTTCCACTTTCCTCTCACTCACTTCTTTCGAGAGAAACTCTTTCTCCAGAAAGGACCCGTTCTTGGCAACAAAGATTTTGCCTTCGGATCTGAGGTAGAAGGTATACCCAATGGTTTCCTTAGGGTATCCTATGAAGACGCATTTTTCCGACTTGGGTTCGAGCTTTTCAGGTTGAAGTTTCTTGACATAAGCATCGCATCCCCAAACTTTTAGAAACGACAGCTTAGGTTTCTTCCCAAACCATAATTCATACGGTGTCGTCTCAACGGATTTCGACGGAGCCCTATTTAAAGTGAATGCGGCAGTCTCTAAGGCATAGCCCCAAAATGAGAGCGGTAGATCGGTAAGAGACATCATAGATCGCACCATATCCAATAGAGTGCGATTACGACGTTCGGACACACCAGTTCGCTGAGGTGTTCCAGGCGACGTGAGTCGTGAAATGATTCCACATTTTCTTAAGTGTGTGCCAAATTCGTGACTTAAATATTCCCCTCCACGATCTGATCGTAGGAACTTTATTTTTCTGTCACGTTGATTCTCAACCTCACTCTGAAATTCCTTGAACTTTTCAAAGGTCTCAGACTTGTGTTTCATTAGGTAGACATACCCATATCTACTTAAGTCATCAGTGAGAGTGAGAACATAACGATAGCCACCGCGAGCCTCAACACTCATTGGACCGCACACATCGGTATGTATGATTTCCAATAAGTTGGTTGCTCGCTCCACTGTTCCGGAGGACGGAGTCTTGGTCATTTTGCCCATGAGGCATGGTTCGCACGTGTCAAATGATTCGTAATCAAGAGACTCCAAAAGTCCATCTGCATGGAGCTTCTTCATGCGCTTGACACCAATGTGACCAAGGTGGCAGTGCCACAAGTATGTGGGACTATCGTTATCAACTTTACATCTTTTGGAATTCACACTATGAATATGTGTAACATCACGTTCGAGATTCATCAAGAATAAACCATTGACCAGCGGGGCATGACCATAAAACATATCTCTCATATAAATAGAACAACCATTATTCTTGGATTTAAATGAGTAACCATCTCGCATTAAACGAGATCCAGATACAATGTTCATGCTCAAAGCTGGCACTAAATAACAATTATTGAGGTTTAAAACTAATCCCGTAGGTAAATGTAGAGGTAGCGTGCCGACGGCGATCACATCGACCTTGGAACCATTCCCGACGCGCATCGTCACCTCGTCCTTCGCCAGTCTCCGCTTATTCCGCAGCTCCTGTTTTGGGTTACAAATATGAGCAACCGCACCCGGTATCAAATACCCAGGAGCTACTACGAGTACTGGTAAGGTACAAATCATTTACATGTATATCACATATACCTTTGGTGTTGCCGGCCTTCTTGTCCGCTAAGTGTTTGGGGCAGTTCCGCTTCCAGTGACCACTTCCCTTGCAATAAAAGCACTCAGTCTCAGGCTTGGGTCCATTCTTTGACTTCTTCCCGGCAACTGGCTTACCGGGCGTGGCAACTCCCTTGCTGTCCTTCTTGAAGTTCTTCTTACCCTTGCCTTTCTTGAACTTAGTGGTTTTATTCACCATCAACACTTGATGTTCCTTTTTGATCTCCACCTTCACTGATTTCAGCATTGAATATACCTCAGGAATGGTCTTTTCCATCCCCTGCGTATTGAAGTTCATCACAAAGCTCTTGTAGCTTGGTGGAAGCGACTGAAGGATTCTGTCAATGACCGCGTCATCTGGGAGATTAACTCCCAGCTGAGACAGACGGTTGTGTAACCCAGACATTTTGAGTATGTGCTCACTGACAGAACTATTTTCCTCCATTTTACAACTGAAGAACTTGTCGGAGACTTCATATCTCTCGACCCGGGCATGAGCTTGGAAAACCATTTTCAGCTCTTCGAACATCTCATATGCTCCATGTTTCTCAAAACGCTTCTGGAGCCCCGGTTCTAAGCTGTAAAGCATGCCGCACTGAACGAGGGAGTAATCATCAGCACGTGATTGCCAAGCATTCATAACGTCTTGGTTCTCTGGGATGGGTGCTTCACCTAGCGGTGCTTCTAGGACATAATCTTTCTTGGCAGCTGTGAGGATGATCCTCAGGTTTCGGACCCAGTCCGTATAGTTGCTGCCATCATCTTTCAGCTTGGTTTTCTCTAGGAACGCGTTGAAGTTGAGGGCAACGTGGGCCATTTGATCTACAAGACATATTGTAAAGATTTTAGACTAAGTTCATGATAATTAAGTTCATCTAATCAAATTATTCAATGAACTCCCACTCAGATAGACATCCCTCTAGTCATCTAAGTGAAACATGATCCGAGTCAACTAGGCCGTGTCCGATCATCACGTGAGACGGACTAGTCAAGATCGGTGAACATCTTCATGTTGATCGTATCTTCTATACGACTCATGCTCGACCTTTCGGTCTTCCGTGTTCCGAGGCCATGTCTGTACATGCTAGGCTCGTCAAGTCAACCTAAGTGTATTGCGTGTGTTCCGAGGCCATGTCTGTACATGCTAGGCTCGTCAACACCCGTTGTATGCGAACGTTGGAATCTATCACACCTGATCATCACGTGGTGTTTCGAAACAACGAACCTTCGCAACGGTGCACAGTTAGGGTGAACACTTTCTTGAAATTATTATAAGGGATCATCTTACTTACTACCATCGTTCTAAGCAAATAAGATGTAAAACATGATAAACATCATATGCAATCAAATAGTGACATGATATGGCCAATATCATTTTGCTCCTTTGATCTCCATCTTCGGGGCGCCATGATCATCTTCGTCACCGGCATGACACCATGATCTCCATCATCTTGATCTCCATCATCGTGTCTTCATGAAGTTGTCACGCCAACGATTACTTCTACTTCTATGGCTAACGTGTTTAGCAATAAAGTAAAGTAATTTACATGGCGTTATTCAATGACACGCGGGTCATACAAAAAATAAAGACAACTCCTATGGCTCCTGCCGGTTGTCATACTCATCGACATGCAAGTCTTGATTCCTATTACAAGAACATGATCAATCTCATACATCACATATATCTCATTCATCACATCCTTTTTTGGCCATATCACATCACAAGGCACATGCTGCAAAACAAGTTAGACGTCCTCTAATTGTTGTTGCAAGTTTTTACGTGGCTTCTATAGGTTTCTAGCAAGAACGTTTCTTACCTACGTAAAACCACAACGTGATATGCCAATTCCTATTTACCCTTCAAAAGGACCCTTCTCATCGAATCCGTTCCGACTAAAGTGGGAGAGACAGACACCCGCTAGCCACCTTATGCAACTAGTGCATGTCAGTCGGTGGAACCTGTCTCACGTAAGCGTACGTGTAAGGTCGGTCCGGGCCGCTTCATCCCACAATACCGCCGAAACAAGATAAGACTAGTAGTGGCAAGAAAAATTGACAACATCTACGCCCACAACTGCTTTGTGTTCTACTCGTGCATAGTAACTACGCATAGGCCTGGCTCATGATGCCATTGTTGGGGATCGTAGCAGAATTTTAAAATTTTCTACGCATCACCAAGATCCATCTATGGAGTTTACTGGCAACGAGAAGGAAGCAGTGCATCTACATACCCTTGTAGATCACGAGCGGAAGCGTTCAAGTGAACGGGGTTGATGGAGTCGTACTCGTCGTGATCCAAATCACCGATGACCGAGCGCCGAACGGACGGCACCTCCGCGTTCAACACACGTACGGAGCAGCGATGTCTCCTCCTTCTTGATCCAGCAAGGGGGAAGGAGAGGTTGATGGAGATCCAGCAGCACGACGGCGTGGTGGTGGAAGTAGCGGGGATCCCGGCAGGGCTTCGCCAAGCGCAAGCGGGAGGGAGAGCTATCACGGGAGGGAGAGGGAGGCGCCAGGGGCTGTGTTCCTGCTGCCCTCCCTCCCCCCCACTATTTATAGGGGTCCTGGGGGGCGCCGGCCCCCTGGAGATTCCATCTGAGGGGGGGGGGGGCAGCGGCCAAGGGGGTGGCTTGCCCCCCAAGCCAAGTGGGGCGCCCCCCACCCCCAGGGTTTCCAACCCTAGGCGCAGGGGAGGCCCAAGGGGGCGCACCAGCCCACCAGTGGCTGGTTCCCCTCCCCACTTCAGTCCATGGGGCCCTCCGGGACAGGTGGCCCCACCCGGTGGACCCCCGGGACCCTTCCGGTGGTCCCGGTACAATACTGATAACCCCCGAAACTTTCCCGGTGGCCGAAACTAGACTTCCTATATATAATTCTTCACCTCCGGACCATTCCGGAACTCCTCATGACGTCCGGGATCTCATCCGGGACTCCAAACAACTTTCGGGTTGCCGCATACTAATATCTCTACAACCCTAGCGTCACCGAACCTTAAGTGTGTAGACCCTACGGGTTCGAGAGACATGCAGACATGACCGAGACGCCTCTCCGGTCAATAACCAACAGCGGGATCTGGATACCCATGTTGGCTCCCACATGTTCCACGATGATCTCATCGGATGAACCACGATGTCGAGGATTCAATCAATCCCGTATACAATTCCCTTTGTCAATCGGTACGTTACTTGCCCGAGATTCGATCGTCGGTATCCCAATACCTTGTTCAATCTCGTTACCGGCAAGTCACTTTACTCGTACTGTAATGCATGATCCCGTGACCAGACACTTGGTCACATTGAGCTCATTATGATGATGCATTATCGAGTGGGCCCAGAGATACCTCTCCGTCATACGGAGTGACAAATCCCAGTCTCGATTCGTGCCAACCAAACAGACACTTTCGGAGATACCCGTAGTGCACCTTTATAGCCACCCAGTTACGTTGTGACGTTTGGCACACCCAAAGCACTCCTACGATATCCGGGAGTTGCACGATCTCATGGTCTAAGGAAATGATACTTGACATTGGAAAAGCTCTAGCAAACGAACTACACGATCTTTGTGCTATGCTTAGGATTGGGTCTTGTCCATCACATCAATCTCCTAATGATGTGATCCCGTTATCAATGACATCCCATGTCCATAGTCAGGAAACCATGACTATCCGTTGATCAAGGAGCTAGTCAACTAGAGGCTCACTAGGGACATGTTGTGGTCTATGTATTCACACATGTATTACGATTTCCGGATAACACAATTATAGCATGAACAATAGACAATTATCATGAACAAAGAAATATAATAATAACCATTTTATTATTGCCTCTAGGGCATATTTCCAACGGTATTGAGATACCAACGATCAAATCTCGGGCAAGTAACATACCGATGACAAAGGGAACAACATATCTTGTTATGCGGTCTGACCGATAAAGATCTTCGTAGAATATGTGGGAGCCAATATGAGCATCCAGGTTCCGCTATTGGTTATTGACCAGAGACGTGTCTCGGTCATGTCTACATAGTTCTCGAACCCGTAGGGTCCGCACGCTTAACGTTACGATGACAGTTATATTATGAGTTTATATGTTTTGATGTACCGAAGGTTGTTCGGAGTCCCGGATGTGATCACGGACATGACGAGGAGTCTCGAAATGGTCGAGACATAAAGATTGATATATTGGACGACTATATTCGGACACCGGAAATGTTCCGGGTGATTTCGGAGAAAACCGGAGTGCCGGAGGGTTACCGGAACCCCCCGGGAGAAGTAATGGGCCTTATGGGCCTTAGTGGAGAGAGAGAGGGGCAGCCAGGAGGGACCACGCACCCTCCTTTACTTCTCCCTCTCCCCCTTCCTTTCCCCCTCCTAGTAGGAGTAGGAAAGAGGGGAGCCCTACTCCTACTAGGAGGAGGAGGACTCCTCCTGGCGCGCCAACAAGGGCCGGCCGGCCTCCCCCTTGCTCCTTTATATACGGGGGCAGGGGGCACCCCACAGACACAACAATTGATCTATTGATCTCTTAGCCGTGTGCGGTGCCCTCCTCCACCATGTTACACCTCGATAATATCGTAGCGGTGCTTAGGCGAAGCCCTGCATCGGTAGAACATCATCATCATCACCACGCCGTCCTGCTGACGAAACTCTCCCTCAACACTCGGCTGGATCGGAGTTCGAGGGACGTCATCGAGTTGAACGTGTGCTGAACTCGGAGGTGCCGTGCGTTCGGTACTTGATCGGTCGGATCGTGGAGACGTACGACTACATCAACCGCGTTGTGTTAACGCTTCCGCTTTCGGTCTACGAGGATACGTGGACAACACTCTCCCCTCTCGTTGCTATGCATCACCATGATCTTGCGTGTGCGTAGGAAATTTTTTGAAATTACTACGTTCCCCAACACTTAGGCGCAGTGCATTAACTTCTACCTTGTTTCTTGTTTCTTGACATATCAACCAATAAGAGATGAGAGGTGTGCATGCTTTTAATGACTTGCAATGGCTAGTTCATTGCATGCAATGCTATTAATTAGCAAATAAACATTGTTGACCCCAGGAGGAAACGGTGCTAAGCGCGTCGACCTATGCAGAATGAGTATCAACCAATGGATAATGGAGTTTAATTGTTAAACAATAGGAATTTTGTCTCATGCAAGAGCCTGGCTAGTACTCCAAGGAACCGCACCACGCGAGCGTTCGCAACTGCCACGTTCGGGTTGCGCTTGGCTCTTCACCTCTTCGAGAAGACGAACAATGAAGTTACTCCTACTTCTACAGTATCGAATCCACTGCTGCATGTCCGTCCACCTCGTGCGGGAGGGATAGCGTGTAGCGAAAGCTTCTACTTACTGCTCCTGCCTTTGCGTCTATGACAGGTGGGCCCAACAGGTGGTTGGCCCTCCTGTCATGCAGCCAAAGGCAGGTGCAGTTACGGCACCGGAGCTCAGTCCGCGAGGGAGAGGGCGTTGTAGTAATCAAATTTCTCGGTCTTGTACGAGTTGACGCGACACATCAAAGCACTGCACTCGATATAAGTCTTTTTACACATTTAAAATGGGCTACTTCATATGTAGGAGTAGACATATTCTGCTTCGTATGTAGTCACTTGTTGCAATCTCTAAAAAGACTTATATTTGGAAATGGAGGGAGTATAACGCATGCATGCATGCCGTGACTTTCCTTTTGATACTTGCATGTGTTGATTTGATGCACCTTGCCAAATTTTGACTATAAATTTAACTAACCAAATTTCCATGCATGTCACAAAAAATTACGGGGCTGTTTGGATTGTGACTATGTTTGTCTGATGTTGCCACATTATTTTTCCCACACTTGCCACACTTGCCTAACCTGAGTTGCTCAAATTGTTAGACACACTTTGGCTTGCCTAAGGGAATCTTGCCACAATTTTTGTGTCTATGACATGTGGGGTTCACTGCTAATAAAAAAATCTTGTCTTAGGTGTGGCTTATAAAAAAGACTTATATTTAGGAACGGAGGGAGTAGAAAATATAAATAATAATGCATGTTGGGGCAACCCACGTTTCCGCTAATTTTAGCCGTGGGCTTGTTCACAATTTTTACGAGGGGTTGGTTGTTCATTTAATGGAGGGACATGTAGTACCAGACTTGAACGATACAAAGTGCGACCTGGCACACCGTAACACCACTTGGAACAAGCGGGTAGCTATCTCAAAAAACAATCAACAACTAAAAAAATGCGACCTGGCATGTAGTAGTACACAATTTTAAACGATTGTTTTGATGGAGTGAAAAAGGAAAACTACCCCACTACGTACATATAGGCCGGAGCCTCCGCGCTTGCTTGCTAGGGTTGCTCTATTCACACACTCTCATCCTCTCCAGATCTAAACAAGATAGGGGTAGTAACACTGTCTTTCTCCCTTCAAAAAACACTGGCTTTCTATCCTCACCGCTGGTTACAGATCCGGACGTATCCCACTCCGCCGGTGAAGGGGAGGAGGGGCAGCATTTAGGCCGTCGTCGACAGCGAGGGAGGAGACCCACTGCCGGCCGCACCGTTATCTCTGGCCGAGCGCCGGCGCGGGAGGTCCTCCGATCCCTTCGTCGTTGCCTGTGGGCGGATCCGGCCTCCCGCCGCCCACCTATCCACATCCCGACGACCTTAAGGTATATCTTCGTTCGAAACCGCCTTAGCTCTACTTCCCCAGCTCACTACGTCGCTGCATGTGCATCATTTTCTACCTCTCAGCCCCTCTCGATCGGATGGTCCAACGTCACATTTTTTTTCTATTGTTAGAGGTAAAGCTACTTCATGGAGTCGAATCTTGTACTCCTTCCGTCCGAAAATACTTGTCATTGAAATGGATGTATCTAGATGTATTTTAGTTCTATTTAGTTCTAGACACATCCATTTTGATGACAAGTAATTCCGGACGGAGGGAGTACTTGGTTCAAACAAGAAATAAAGTGGGGGTGGGGGAATTTAGTATGTACTCCCTCCGTTCAGAATTACTTGTCTCGGAAATGGATGTATCTAGAACTAAAATACATCTGGATACATCCATTTCTGCGACAAGTAATTCCGAACAGAGGGAGTACATTGGACTTGGTACAAACAGGAAGGAAAGGGAGTGAAAGTAGTACAGACTGGTCATCCAACCGGTCTCTTGGTCGAAAAGGGAAATATAGGGGTAACGCTGTACACAGTGGTATGACCAGGACTAGATTTGCTATCCACACATAGGAGTAGGTGGCTAGAGTGAACAAAAATGGGACCAGCCCAGATATGTTTCTTGGATGTTTGTTTCTCGGGGCAACAAACTATGAATCACCACTTTATGCCCCTATTTACGTACATGGTGCTGGACTGCTGGTGCACCCACTGTCCCATGCCCTTATACCAAATATTTAGGCTCCGTTCGGAATAAAGGGGCAGAAAACATAGGTCTTGATGAAAATAGAGGAATAGGAAAGGAATGTAGGTATAAAACTATGGAACAGGGAACCGGAGGAAACTCTCAAGAGAATGTGTTCGGATGGACTACGAAATGTACAGATTTGTTTTTTAGAGTAGCATGCTTGGCAGTATGAGATGCTATTTGTTTATTCAGATGCACAGTGACTACTCTTGTCCTCACCTCATGTACCACACATAGGTTGATTTTTTTATTCCGGCAACACAGCACAGCAACCTGTCTAACGCATGGCAGCGAGCGCCTGCCTCGGGCTTCCGCCCTAAAAATGAGCAGCGCGTGGATGTTTCTAATCCTATGGAATCAGTACTACCAGACCAGCTTTCCTATGAAACACTATTCACCTTTCCCGTGTTCTGAACGGTTGGAAGGGAAAAATACCATAGGAATTGTGTTCCTACGAAAATCCTACACCAAACCTGTGAACCGAACGCAGCCTTAGTTGTTCTTAATCTAATGTCCCTGGTAAAAATAAAGCCATGCCACTGTTATAAGCCATGACAAGTTTAGCCAAATGTTTTTGCCTGTAATTGTTTGAGACTCTGACCGTTTCCTCTGTGTCTTTTTGTGCAAACAGGGATATCCAATTCACCTGGTTGCTGTTGTGACCTTTTGGTGCACTGCACAAAACTCTTCTTAAAAGAAGTGACTTTTGTGCTTTTTAACTGGAATGTCAGAATGGAACAGTTGGTTCATTTTGGTGGAACTGCACAAAGGGAGATCTGTGTTCCAATCCTCATCATCCATATTGGCACCATAACCTTCCTTTAGGTAAGAATGATATTTAATGCATGTGTTCATCTCTATTTTCCGACTGCCATGAGAAAATAATGTTGTTTTTTACTAGTACACTTGTACTCCCTCACTGACAAAACCAATTCTGAATTAGAACGCCAATCATGTACTTGGTTTCACCAACTGGTGAGGAGAAAGAGAAACAGAGCATGAAGAGGAAGAAGAAGAAGAATAAACAGTGCCAAGGCGATCTTGCTGAAGCCAGAGGCCTCAGTCGAGGCCATTCAAGGGCTCCAGCAACGACTACCTTACATGTGAGACGATCCTCCAGGGAGCCCTTCCACTTCTGCTGTCTCACTTAATTAATTAGGAGTACTTAAGTACCACTAATTTATTACTGCCTAATTTTCCTGTTGGAGTTAAACAAATCTTTAGTAGGACCCTATGCTGAATCATGTACGTGTGTATGTTTGTCTATGGAGGTGAATCATGTGGTGGAGCAGGGAGGGAATATTATTAGTGTCATGACATAATAGTGCTATTGTTTTGCATGTCAATTTATTGCCATTGGTTCAATGAGGCAATGTTTTGCGTATTGTCCATCATGAATTTGATGCTACTATTTGAGTAATATGCTAATGTCTTCCTATCCTTTCTCACTAAGCTAATGAAGGTTTAACCTTGTTCCTACTTGTGCAAACAGGGATCATGTTGTGCCAATCATACATTTTTGTGGAACTACACAAGACAATACAATAAACTGTATCCCAGCCAGTGCTTTAACTCTACTGGAAGTTCTTGATAATCTTTCGATATAATCTCAGCACTGGTAAACAAGAGTGATTTCAACCATACATTTGAAGTGCACAAAAATATATACTATTGTGTGATTCCAGTGAGTGCTTTATCATCTCTTATGGGACTACATGAATAAGCTTTTTTTTCTCAGGTTGGTACGGGCCTAAGGCCTTCATCCATATTAGTTTGTTGTCATCTCTATTTGTATCGTGCTACTGTCATGAGAAACTCCTTTATCTTTGCACGTTAAAGTTTTGCAACCTATGATAAATGGCAATGCTTTGAGTGTTGAGTTGAGCTAATTGGCACTGATCAAATAAACTAATACCTCTCTTTAAGCAAGACTACTATGTTGCTAACTTTACCCATTAAGATAATGAGGGTGCTTCTATTTTTTAGTGTATGTTTCATCAACTAGTCCCACTATTACAGTAATCTCACTCTCTCAATATATGTGCCAACAGGGATGCTCGATTTTGGTGGAACTGCACAAAAACTTTGGGTGCTTCATTGCCTCGACAGCTTCCGTCCTTTCCTGTCAGTCGCTAATCTCCGCTTGTTTTCTTCCTTTGCTATCAGTCGCTTGGCTTATCTCGGCTTCCAGTCAAAGGAAATAGTAATTGATATGCTACCTCACACAGGTTGGTACTGGTCTTTATCCTGGTTATTGTGCCTGTCATATGTATTGGTAATTTGGTATTGTGCTACTGTTTTCCGATTTCATAAAGGAGTAATTTGGAGCCTGAACTCGCAGGCAAATCATTACATCGGGTGATTTCAGTAGAACTGCACAAAATGATCAGATGGACAGGTACTTATGCTGCTGCTATGTACTCCAAAGTTCACTCAGACAAGCATCGATGTTGACAAGAAGTGCCTATATTCATTCGAGTATCAACCGGCGTCAACCAATTGTCAAACTCCAAGTATTAGGAGACTGAACGCCAAAAATATTGCTTGGTGCATAGCCCAGAAAAACGCAGTCAGTCTTAGGTCCCAACTTGTGCCTTTTGGTTATCGGCACATATGGTAGCGAACTATATGGCATGGAGTCTAAAGTTTCCAGACAAGTTGGTTGACGCGTATATTCATCTGGCACTTAATCAGTCTGCACGCCAAGATGCTCCATTTTAGTTGAACTGCACAAAAAATTTGGGTGGTTCATTTTCTCAACCGCCTCCTTTCTCGTCTGCAATGTAGAATTTTGGCGAGATACAGGACCAAGATGAGCCAGTAAACTAGTTGGATGAAAGTAGTGGCCAAATTGCTCAAACCTCCGTCGGCACGAGGCCACTATTTGAGGATAAACCTACAAGCAAAGTTCAGATTGTCTGTGCTGCCTCTTATGTACTCGAAAGTTTACTCGTACAAGAACTAATTTTAGCAAGAAGTACCTCCGATTGAACACCATTTACCAGTCTGTACCCTAGGTAATTAAAGTTCATCCATGGATCATATTGGCTGTGATCTCAATCATTTGGATGCATAAACATACTGAACATGTGTATATCTGAATCTTTTTGTGAATTATGTATGAATATTGTCGTGTGATCTATCAATCATTTGATGCATAGATATGTTGAGCTTGTGTATATATGAATCTTTTGAGTTGTTGATAGTGAATGTTGGCTATGAATATGAACGTGTCCTGTGAACCTGAGCTTGATATGAATGTTTACCATTTCTGTTGTATTTGTGTGTGAACTTGTTAGTATGCCTACTGTGGGGTATAAAACGCAGGTCTCTTATAAAAGTAATGCTGTGTCCAATTTATGTTTTCCCTTCTAACCACATTATATATATTTATATTATTACTATTATTGTATATTTTATAGAGACTTATATATACATTATAAAAACATCCCACATGTTATTAACTTATAAAAGTAAATGTTTAACGGAAGTTGGCAAGGAAAATCCTGGTTGTTTTTAACTCACAGGCAAGGAAAATCCTGGTGATTGCGTACAAAAGCTTGCGAAGATTTTAAGGACCAATTTAATAATAACGCGCTCATTTTTATTTTGAGCAATAACTCGCTAATTTCTTGATTATATATATATATAATGTGCCTCTCCGGTTTATTCTTTGATATTAATTGCTCCTTCTAACATAACATTATATATATAACGAGCCCACCTAATACATGTATTTCAAGGAAGTGCAAATGGGCTGGGTTTTCTTAGAAAATATAAATGGGCCTGATTGACGCGAAATTATTTGTTCACCCAGCCCAGCAAATGGACTGTACATTCTAGAAAACATGGGTTAAATATATGCCACATTTTTGCAGGCTGACATGTGGGCCAATAGGTCGAAGCCTACGCAAGGCGTTGTCAACTTGGTCAACAAATGATTGTGTCATCCACAGCCATTGGATTTATATCCAACGGTCGGCATGCACCTTCAATCTCTCGTCTTCTTCCTCCAGCGTCGCCGGGACCGCCTGGTCCGGCCTCCGGCGGCTAGCGGCTCTGCTTAGCACGCATCGCTGCGAACCGCTACCCCACCGCCGGTCAGGCTATCCCTCCACCCCTTGACACCTCCTGTTATTCTCCACAGACTACAGCCCCACGCCGCAACAGAACCAGTTATAACCCTTCTCCTCCTCTCAATCTGCGACTCCACTGCCGCATTTTCCCATCTCCGAGTCGTTCCCGTCCGGGGCCTCGCCATCATCCACCGCCTCGCTGCGTTCGGTGCGGCGTGTACAACAAACGAGAGTCATCGGAAGAGGACTGTACATGGAGAGCCTGACGGCTGGGACCCACGAGGTCCATGGTCGCACGCAAGGAAAGTTCCTCCTTATGAAGCTGGAAAAAAATGTTTCCTCCACCTGATAGCTGGGACCCACCGGCTGTATCATCGCACGCAAGGAAGTGCCTCCTTGTTTTGCGAAAAAAATTATTCATCCCGTTGACAGCTGGGACCCGTCAGATTTGGTGACTGACTTGTGGGCCTACTAAGCGGACATGTACGCACGGCTTTGTCAACTTAATCAACAAATGATTCTAGCAGCTGGACCGTTGGATGTTAATCCAACAGTCGTGCTCCTTCTTCAACCTCTGTTCTTGCTCCTGTCTCCCGTGGGCGGCACCGCGGCTGTGCTGCCGCGCACCCGAACCAGTGAAGTTTCCCACTCCTCTCCATCTGCGACTCCACTGCCCCGTCTTCCCCATCTCCGGGTCGTTCCAGTCTGGGTGCGCTCGGCACGGTGTGGTCAACGTGGTCAACAACCGAGAGTCATCGGAAGATGACTGTACGTGAGAGGCTGACAGTGGGGACGCACCACACCCATGGACGCATGCATGCAACGGAACGCGGCGAGGTCAACGTGGTCAAGGAATGACTTCCATCGGAAGTATACTGTACGTGGAGAGTCTCAGCTGGGTCCACGGCCGCAGCAAGTAAGTGCCTCCTTATTACGCGGAAAATAATGATTCCTCCAACTGACCGCAGGGACCCACTGGACGGGCCACCGTATTTTGCGAAAAAAAGGTCCCCTTCCTAGGCCTCGCCGTCGTCCACCGTCGTGGTGCTCTCCGCGCAGCGTGCTCAACGTGGTCAAGGAACGACTTCCATCGGAAGAGTACTGTACATGGAGAGGCTGACAACTGGGTCCACGGCCACAGCCCAGTTTTTTTGTGATTTGCCAAGTAAGTCGCTTTGTCAGGCCTGTTGGGCTGCAAATATTTCAAGACGAGGAGAGCTTTCATTCGGCTGGCCGAGAAAATGGCCCATCAGTAATGAGAAATGGGTTGTACACTTTTAAAACACATCAAACCGGCAATTAGTTTCAAATATATTTTTTTCATTTCGAGATTTTAAATTACATTAATTTTTATGTGTGGAGAATTTGTTGGATTTTATATTGATATACATTTATTTTTAAAATCAGTTTGAATGTGAGTCGAAATTTCGGGATTAAAAACAGTTCGGACCGCACCAAAATATGCAAATTTCGTATAATTTTTTAACCGTGGCCACAATATGGGCTGTAATGCTAACAAAAAGAATATGGGCTCCAAAAAAACCTTAATAGTTAGCAAATGGGATGTAAATTATTAGAAATAATGGCAGATGGGTTGTATGCTGTTTTCCACAGATTTGAGGCTTTCCTAAAAAAAGGTTGACGCACAAGCACTGACTGTTGGATGGCCATCCAACGGCCGTCGTGCTTCTTCAATCTCTGCTCTTCCTGCTCCAGCCGCTCAAACAAGCGCCGGCGGGACTGCCTGCTCCCTCCTCCCCGCGGCCGGCTCTGCTGCCGCGCAGGCCTCACCGCTCCACCGTACTCCCATCGCTGGCCTAGCCATCCCTCTACACACCCACACCTGCTGTTATTCTCCGGCGACGGCAGACGAACGAGTAAACCCTCGTACAGTCGTACTCCCCTCCGCGTGGGAAACAACTGCCGAGTCTTCCCTGCCTCCGTGTCATTCCCTTCCTAGGCCTCGCCGTCGTCCACCGCCCTGGTGCTCTCGGCCCGGCCTGGTCAACATGGTCAACGACCGACATGCATCTGAAGTGGACTGTACGTGAAGAGGCCGACAGCTGGGTCCACGGCTGCACGCAAGGAAATGCCTCCTTATTACGCGCAAAATAATGATTCCTCCACCTGACATCAGGGACCCACCGAAAGGGCCTCTGTATTTCGCGAAAAAAACGTTATCGCCGCTGACAGCTCGGACCCACCAGCTATATCTTCGCACGCAAGGAAGTGCCTCCTTATTACGCACAAAAAAATGAATACTCCCCCTGCTAGCTGGGACCCACCATGGTGGGAGGCTGACTTGTGGGCCTACTAAGTTGACTGGGACGGGGGCCTTTGTCAACTTTAGTCAATATGAGCGATTCTAGCTCCAGTGACCGTACGATGTCCATCCAACGGCCGTAGTGCTTCTTCAACCTCTGGTCTTCTTGCTCCAGCCGCCCAAAGCAGCGCCGGTCGTGCCGCATGCTTCTGCCTCCCGTGGCCGACTGTGCTGCCGCGGAGGCCTCACCGCCCCCTACTATTCCCACCGCTGGCCAGGCCCTGCAGCGACGGCAGCCTCACACCGCAGCCGAACCAGTGAACCCTCGTACTCCTCTCCGCGCGGCCTTCCACTGCCGCGTCTTCCCCGGCTCCGCGTCGTCCCCTTCCTAGGCCTCGCCGTCGTCCACCGTCGTGGTGCTCTCCGCGCAGCGTGCTCAACGTGGTCAAGGAACGACTTCCATCGGAAGAGTACTGTACGTGGAGAGGCTGGCAGCTGGGTCCACGGCCATAGCCCAGTTTTTTTGTGATTTGCCAAGTAAGTCGCTTTGTCAGGCCTGTTGGGCTACAAATCTTTCAAGACGAGGAGAGCTTTCATTCGGCTGGCCGGGAAAATGGCCCATCAGTAATGAGAAATGGGCTGTACATTTTTAAAACACATCAAACCAGCAATTAGTTTCAAATACCTTTTTTTCATTTCGAGATTTTAAATTACATTAATTTTTATGTGTGGAGAATTTGTTGGACTTTATATTGATATACATTTATTTTTAAAATCAGTTTGAATGTGAGTCGAAATTTCTGGATTAAAAATAGTTCGGACCGCACCAAAATATGCAAAATTTCGTATAATTTTTTAACCGTGGCCACAATATGGGCTGTAATGCTAACAAAAAGAATATGGGCTCCAAAAAAACCTTAATAATTAGCAAATGGGCTGTAAATTATTAGAAATAATGGCAGATGGGTTGTATGTTGTTTTCCATAGATTTGAGGCTTTCCTAAAAAAAGGTTGACGCACAAGCAGTGACTGTTGGATGGCCATCCAACGGCCATCGTGCTTCTTCAATCTCTGCTCTTCCTGCTCCAGCCGCTCAAACAAGCACCGGCGGGACTGCCTGCTCCCTCCTCCCCACGGCCGGCTCTGCTGCCGCGTAGGCCTCACCACCCCACTGTACTCCCATCGCTGGCCTAGCCATCCCTCTACTCACCCACACCTGGTGTTATTCTCCGGCGATGGCAGACGAACCAGTGAACCCTCGTACAATCGTACTCCCCTCCGCGTGGGAAACAACTGTTGAGTCTTCCCTGCCTCCGTGTCATTCCCTTCCTAGGCCTCGCCGTCGTCCACCGCCCTGGTGCTCTCGGCGCGGCCTGGTCAACGTGGTCAACGACCGACATGCATCTGAAGTGGATTGTACGTGGAGAGGCCGACAGCTGGGTCCACGGCCGCACGCAAGGAAATGCCTCCTTATTACGCGCAAAATAATGATTCCTCCACCTGACATCAGGGACCCACCGAAAGGGCCTCTGTATTTCGTGAAAAAGACGTTACCGCCGCTGACAGCTCGGACCCACCAGCTATATCTTCGCACGCAAGGAAGTGCCTCCTTATTACGCACAAAAAAAATGAATACTCCCCCTTGTGACGCCCCCGATTCAATCGTACACTAATCATGCACGCAAACGTATACAATCAAGATCAGGGACTCACGGGAAGATATCACAACACAACTCTAAAAACATAAATAAGTCATACAAGCATCATAATACAAGCCAGAGGTCTCGAATACAAGTGCTCGATCAAAGACGAGTCAGCGGAAGCAACAATATCTGAGTACAGACATAAGTTAAACAAGTTTGCCTTAAGAAGGCTAGCACAAACTGGGATACAGATCGAAAGAGGCGCAGGCCTCCTGCCTGGGATCCTCCTAAACTACTCCTGGTCGTCGTTAGCGGCCTGCACGTAGTAGTAGGCACCTCCGGTGTAGTAGGAGTCATCGTCGACGGTGGCGTTTGGCTCCTGGGCTCCGGCATCTGGTTGCGACAACCAGGTAGAATGGAAAGGGGGAACGAGGGAGAAAAGCAACCGTGAGTACTCATCCAAAGTACTCGCAAGCAAGGAGCTACACTACATATGCATGGGTATATGTGTCAAGGGACCATATCCATGGACTGAACTGCAGAATGCCAGAATAAGAGGGGGATAGCTAGTCCTGTCGAAGACTACGCTTCTGTCAACCTCCATCTTGCAGCATGTAGAAGAGAGTAGATGGTAAGTTCACCAAGTATCATCGCATAGCATAATCCTACCCCGGCGATCCCCTCCTCGTCGCCCTGTTAGAGAGCGATCACCGGGTTATATCTGGCACTTGGAAGGGTGTGTTTTATTAAGTATCCAGTTCTAGTTGTCATAAGGTCAAGGTACAACTCCGGGTCGTCCTTTTACCGAGGGACACAGCTATTCGAATAGATAAACTTCCCTGCAGGGGTGCACCACATAACCCAACACGCTCGATCCCATTTGGCCGGACACACTTTCCTGGGTCATGCCCGGCATCGGAAGATCAACACGTCGCAGCCCTACCTAGGCACAACAGAGAGTTCAGCACGCCGGTCTAAATCCTATGGCGCAGGGGTCTGGGCCCATCGCCCATTGCACACCTGCACGTTGCGAGGGCAGCCGGAAGCAGACCTAGCAACCTCCATTACAAAGGAAGTCACGTTACGCGGTCCAATCTAGCGCGCGCCGCTCAGTCGCTATCGTCACGAAGGCTTCGGCTCATACCATGACGTCGAGTGCCCATATCTTTCCCACGTAGTTGGTTAGTGCGTATAGACCAAATGGCCAGACTCAGATCAAATACCAAGATCTCGTTAAGCGTGTTATTATGAAGTAACCGCAGACGCCGACCAGGGCCAGGCCCACCTCTCTCCTAGGTGGTCTCAACCTGCCCTGTCGCTCCGCCACAAAGTAACAGTCGAGGGCCGTCGGGAACCCAGGCCCACCTCTACCGGGATGGAGCCACCAGCCCCTTCAGCCCCCATCTCCGAACAGTATCATAAGTAATGTATCAGTATAAAGTATATAGCATATGCCCGTGATCACCTCCCGAAGTGATCACGGCCCAGTAGTATAGCATGGCAGACGGACGAGAGTGTAGGGCCACAGATGGGATACTAGCATCCTATACTAAGCAGTAGGATAGCAGGTAAGGGTAACAACTGTAGTAACAATGACAGGCTATGCATCAGAATAGGATTAACCGAAAGCAGTAACATGCTACACTACTCTAATGCAAGCAGTATAGAGAAGGAATAGGCAATATCTGCTGATCAAGGGGGGGCTTGCCTGGTTGCTCTGGCAAGAAGGAGGGGTCGTCAACACCGTAGTCGAACTGGGGGTCGCCGGCAGCCTCGGGGTCTACCGGAAAGAAATAACAGAGGGCGAACACAATAAATAACAGAGCAATCAAAGCACCACAAAGTGTAACATGGCATTACGCGGTGCTAGAGGTGACCTAACGTAGTAGTAGGTGCTACTGGCGAAGGGGGAAAACATCCGGGAAAGTATTCCCGGTGTTTGACGTTTTCGGACAAACGAACCGGAGGGGGATTATTGCATGTTTGCTATGCTAGGGATATGTGGCGGACGAACGGACTGCATATTCGGATTCGTCTCCTCGTTCTGAGCAACTTTCATGTAGAAAGTATTTTCATCTGAGCTACGGTTTATTTTATATGATTTTATAAAATTTTAAATCATTTTTAGAATTTATTTAAATAATTTAATTCAACATTATCCACAATAGTGTTTGCTGACGTCATCATGACGTCATCAGTCAACAGAGGTGTTGACTGGTCAAACTGACGTGTGGGTCCAGTGGGACCCACCTGTCATATACTGTTTAGACTAATTAGGATTTAGCTAAACTAATTACTGTTTAATTAATTAACAATAGTTAATTAGGTTAACTAAACATGATTAATTAAGTTAATTAATTTATTAACTAATTAATTAACTAAATAATTAATTTCAATTTTTTGTTTATATCATTTTTAGACGTTTTGGGCGTGGGGCCCGTTTGTCATGTGCACAGGGGTCCTTAGCGGGCAGGCTAACGGGCGCAGGGGCAGGCGCCAGGCGTGGTTCGGGCACTGCCCGAGCGGGCGCTGCAGGCCGGCAAGGTCATTGGCCAGGACAACCGCGGTGGTGGCTGCGGGCGGTGTGCAGAGGAGGCGGGGATGGCCGGAGCGGCGCATGGAGAGGGAAGGCGAGGCCGAAGCGAGCGGCACGGCCAGGGCGCGTGCAGACGGCGAGCGGGTGCCATGGCAGAGCGGAACTAGACGGAGCGGCAGCGGGGGTGAGGCAATGCGCGGGCGCGCACAAAGGCGAGGTCGCCGGCAGAGAGCAGCAACGGGGGTCGTCGAGGCCGCAGGCGAGCGCGGGGTCGCGCGGGTGCGGGGCGGCGAGCAGGACTACGCACGGGAAGCCGCAGAGGAGGCGCGCGTGCGCGCGCGGCCATGGGCGCGGGCGCGGTCGACGAGCGGGAACAGGGGAAGGAGGAGGAGGGCAGAGGCGGTGCTGTGCGGTGGCCATGGCGGTGTTCGGTGACCCAGACGGCGCGACGGGACGGACAACGGTGACGGGGAGAGAAGAGGAGGCCCGGGGCCTCACCGAGGGAGCGTAGGGGACGCGGCAGTGGGACGTGGGGAGGACGACGGGGACGACGACGATATAGGGGAGGCAGTCCGACGAGGTGGAGGAGGCAGTCCGGCGAGGGAGCTCCGGCGACGGGCAGCGAGGCGGCGTCGGGCGCGCGGGGTCGATCCCGATCCAATCTGGATCGGGAGGGGGAAAGGTGGCGACGTGGGGGGGAGTGGGGGAGTGGGGAGACGGGGTGTGGATTAGGGTTTCGGGGGGGTTATGGAGAGAGTGGGGGGCCGGCTGGGCCAGGTGGGCTGGCCGGCCAGCTAGGCCAGTGGGCCGTGGGGGGGAAGGATCCCATTTTTTGTTAGTTGTAGTTTTAGTTCTTTTATTTATTTATTTATTTGTTTTAATTCATTTTAAAGTATTTAGGCATTTTCTAAAAATGTGTTTACTTCACCATAATTACCTATGCAATAATTTACACAATCCGAACATTTTTGTTTAAAGTTTGAAAACTTTTGATGTTTGCCTTTATCTTAAAATTTGAACTGGGTTTCGAACTGATGCGAGTTTATCAACAGTAACCGAGGTGACATGGCATCATTAGTGGAGGTTCAGTGTAGCTTAACTATCCGGGCGTCACAATTCTCCTCCACTACAAGAAATCTCGCAACGAGATTTAGGAGGGGAGCAAGGGGAAAAGGTCTGGTTACGGTATTCGAACGGATCTTCTCGGTCTGGGCTGCTCTTCTCGAAGAAGTTAATCCCTTTTGTTGATGTCTTGATTTCTCTGCTTCAGGTCATCATGATGAAGTAGGCATCCTTTCTTCGGGAACTCCATTGTACTTACGAAAGAATAAAGGGGGTATTCCGAGAGAACGAACCTATGCAAGGTTGATTATCTAGTAGCTAACATCAGGGAAGGTGGCAGAAAGTAACTCTCGAACTGAAACTTAAGAAAATATCGAGAGCAAAGTAAGAAGGTACCATGAGAAGTTTCAAGCGGGTAGGCAATCGTTCGATGCCTAAAACAAAGTGTAAAAGGGGCCCAGAGCAATGGGAATAAGTTTTGTGTCTGATACCAGAATTGATGATATCTCGGAAGGTGGCTCGTGAATTACATATGAGGCCACGCGCGAGGAATAACTTTGGAAACAGGAGGGTGTACAGGAGAGTCAGGTTTCGATCCTATGGAACTGTGGGTTATGGGCCCACCATGTGGGTTAAAAGCAGGAAGGCGCTAACATTTGCACGGTCAAGATAGCAAGGTATGTCAGAGGATAGCCTGTCAGTTTTGTTGGCAACAACGTTGGTGTTGGGAATCGTAGCATAATTTAAAATTTTCCTACGCTCACCAAGATGCATCTATGGAGTCTACTAGCAACGAGGGGAAAGGAGTGGATCTACATACCCTTGTAGATCGCGAGCGGAAGCGTTCCAATGAACGTGGATGACGGAGTCGTACTCGCCGTGATCCAAATCACCGATGACCGAGTGCCGAACGTACGGCACCTCCGCGTTCAACACACGTACGGTGCAGCAATGTCTCCTCCTTCTTGATCCAGCAAGGGGGGAGGAGAGGTTGATGGAGATCCAACAGCACGACGGCGTGGTGGTGGATGTAGCGGCTCTCCGGCAGGGCTTCGCAAGCTTCTGAGAGAGAGAGAGAGGTGTTGCAGGGGAGGAGGGAGGCGCCCAAGGCTTAGATCTTGCTGCCCTCCCTTCCCCCCACTATATATAGGGCCAAGGGAGAGGGGGGCGCAGCCTTGCCCCTTCCTCCAAGGAAGGGTGCGGCCAGGGGGGAGTCCTTCCCCCCCCCCCCCAAGGCACCTCGGAGGTGCCTTCCCCCTTTAGGACTCTCCCTTTTTTCTTATCTCTTGCGCATGGGCCTCTTGGGGCTGGTGCCCTTGGCCCATATAGGCCAAGGCGCACCCCTTACAGCCCATGTGGCCCCCCGGAGCTGGTGGACCCCCGGACCCCTTTCGGCACTCCCGGTACAATACCGATAAAGCGCGAAACTTTTCCGGCGACCAAAATAAGACTTCCCATATATAAATCTTTACCTCCGGACCATTCCGGAACCTCTCGTGACGTTCGGGATCTCATCCGGGACTCCGAACAACTTTCAGGTTTCCGCATACATATATCTCTACAACCCTAGCGTCACCGGACCTTAAGTGTGTAGACCCTACGGGTTCGGGAGACATGCAGACATGACCGAGACGCCTCTCCGGTCAATAACCAACAGCGGGATCTGGATACCCATGTTGGCTCCCACATGTTCCACGATGATATCATCGGATGAACCACGGTGTCGAGGATTCAATCAATCCGTATGCAATTCCCTTTGTCAATCGGTATGTTACTTGCCCGAGATTCGATCGTCGGTATCCCAATACCTTGTTCAATCTCGTTACCGGCAAGTCTCTTTACTCATACCGCAATGCATGATCCCGTGACTAACGCCTTAGTCACATTGAGCTCATTATGATGATGCATTACCGAGTGGGCCCAGAGATACCTCTCCGTTTACACGGAGTGACAAATCCCAGTCTCGATCCGTGCCAACCCAACAGACACTTTCGGAGATACCCGTAATGCACCTTTATAGTCACCCAGTTACGTTGTGACGTTTGGCACACCCAAAGCACTCCTACGGTATCCGGGAGTTGCACGATCTCATGGTCTAAGGAAAAGATACTTGACATTGGAAAAGCTCTAGCAAACGAAACTACACAATCTTTTATGCTATGCTTACGTTGGGTCTTGTCCATCACATCATTCTCCTAATGATGTGATCCCATTATCAATGACATCCAATGTCCATAGTCAGGAAACCATGACTATCTGTTGATCAACGAGCTAGTCAACTAGAGGCTTACTAGGGACAGGTTGTGGTCTATGTATTCACACATGTATTACGATTTCCGGACAATACAATTATAGCATGAATAATAGACAATTACCATGAACAAAGAAATATAATAATAGCCATTTATTATTGCCTCTAGGGCATATTTCCAACAGTCTCCCACTTGCACTAGAGTCAATAATCTAGTTCACATCACCATGTGATTAACACTCACTGGTCACATCACCATGTGACCAACATCTAAAGAGTTTACCAGAGTCAACGATCTAGTTCACATCACTATGTGATTATCACTCAATGTGTTCTGGTTTGGTCATGTTATGCTTGTGAGAGAGGTTATTAGTCAACGGGTCTGAACCTTTCAGAACCGTGTGCTTTACGAATATCTATGTCATCTTGTGGATGCTACCACGCGCTATTTGGAGCCATTTCAAATAATTGCTCTACTATATGAATCCGGTTTACTACTCAGAGTCATCCGGATTAGTGTCAAAGTTCGCATCGACGTAACCCTTTACGACGAACTCCTTTCCACCTCCATAATCGAGAAAATTCCTTAATCCACTAGGTGCTAAGGATAAGTTCGACCGCTGTCATGAGATCCTTTCCCGGATCACCATTGTACCCTCTTGACCAACTCATGGCAAGGCACACTACATGTGCGGTACACAGCATAGCATACTATAGAGCCTATGTCTAAAGCATAGGGGACGACCTTCGTCCTTTCTCTATCTTCTGCTGTGGTCAGGTCTTGAGTCTCACTCAATACTCACACCTTGTAACACAGCCAAGAACTCCTTCTTTGCTGATCTATTTTGAACTCTTTCAAAATCATGTCAAGGTGTGCTGTCTTTTGAAAGTATCATCAGGCGTCTTGATCTATCTCTATGGATCTTGATGCCCAATATGTAAGTAGCTTTATCCAGGTCTTCCTTTGAAAAACTCCTTTCAAACAACCCTTTATGCTTTCCAGAAATTTTTACATCATTTCGGATCATCAATATGTCATTCACATATACTTATCAGAAATGTTGTAGCGCTCCCACTCACTTTATTGTAAATACAAGTTTCTAACAAACTTTGTATAAACCCAAAAACTTTGATCACCCCATCAAAGCGTATATTCTGACTCCGAGATGCTTGCTCTTATCCATGGAAGGATCGCTGGAGCTAGCATACCTATTAGCATCCTTAGGATCGACAAAACCTTTCTGATTGTATCACATACAACCTTTCCTTACGAAAACTGGTAAGGAAACTTGTTTTGACATCCATCTGCCAGATTTCATAAATGCAGCTAATGCTAACGTGATTCCGACGGACCTAAGCATCGCTACGGATGAGAAAAACTCATCGTAGTCAACTCCTTGAACTTGTGAAAATACTCTTTGCCACAAGTCGAGCTTCATAGACGGTAACATTACCGTCCACGTCCGTCTTCTTCTTAAAGATCCATTTATCTCAATGGCTTGCCGATCATCGGGCAAGTTCACCAAAGTCCATGCTTTGTTCTGATACATGGATTCTATCTCGGATTTCATGGCCTCGAGCCATTCGTCGGAATATGGGCCCACCATCGCTTCTCCATAGCTCGTAGGTTCATTGTTGTCTAGCAACATGACTTCCAAGACAGGATCACGCATTACTCTGAAGTAGTGCGCATCCTCGTCGTCCTACGAGGTTTGGTAGTGACTTGATCCGAAGTTTCATGATCACTATCATAAGCTTCCACTTCAATTAGTGTAGGTGCCACAGGAACAACTTCCTGTGCTCTGCTACACACTAGTTGAAGCGACGGTTAAATAACCTTATCAAGTCTCCACCATCCTGCCACTCAATTCTTTCGAGAGAAACTTTTCCTCGAGAAAGGACTCGTTTCTAGAAGCAATTACTTTTGCTTCCAGATCTGAAATAGGAGGTATACCCAACTGTTTTTGGGTATTCTATGAAGATGCATTTATCCGCTTTGGGTTCGAGCTTATCACCTGAAACTTTTTCACATAAGCATCGCAGCCCCAAACTTTTAAGAAACGACAACTTAGCTTTCTATAAACGGTGTCGTCTCAACGGAATTGTGTGGTGCCCCTTTTAAAGTGAATGCGGTTGTCTCTAATGCCTAACCCATAAACGATAGTGGTAATTTGATAAGAAACATCATGGTATGCACCATATCCAATAGGGTGCAGTTACGATGTTCGGACACACCATCACACTATGGTGTTCCAGGCGGTATTAATTGTGAAACACTTTCCACAATGTCTCAATTGTGTGCCAAACTCGTATCTCAGATACTCATCTCTATGATCATATCACAGACATTTTATCCTCTTGTCACGACGATCTTCAACTTCACTCTGAAATTACATGAACCTTTCAATAATTCAGACTAGTGTTTCATCAAGTAAATACACTCAGCATCTACTCAAATCATCTGTGAAGTAAGAACATAACGATGTCCACTGCATGCCTCAGCACTCATTGGACTGCATACATCAAAATGTATTACTTCCAATAAGTTGCTCTCTTGTTCCATCTTACTGAAAACGAGGCCTTTCAGTCATCTTGCCCATGTGGTATGATTTGCATGTCTCAAGTGATTCATAATCAAGTGAGTCCAAACGATCCATCTGTATGGAGTTTCTTCATGCATATATACCAATAGACATGGTTCGCATGTCTCAATCTTTTCAAAAACGAGTGAGTCCAAAGATCCATCTACATGGAGCTTCTTCATGCGTTCTACACCAATATGACTCAAGTGGCAGTGCCACAAGTATGTGGTACTATCATTACTATCTTATATCTTTTGGCATGAACATGTGTATCACTACGATCGAGATTCATTTTAGGTGCAAGACCATTGAAGGTATTATTCAAATAAACAGAGTAACCATTATTCTCCTTAAATGAATAACTGTTTTGCGGTAAACATAATCCAATCATGTTCAGCGCAACCACCAAATCTCGATGGTAGAGGGAGCATGCGATGCTTGATCACATCAACCTTGGAAACACTTCCAACACATATCGTCATCTCACCTTTAGCTAGTCTCCATTTATTCCGCAGCTTTTATTTCGAGTTACTAACACTTAGCAACCGAACCAGTATCTAATACCCTGGTGCTGCTAGGAGTACTAGTAAAGTACACATTCATATAACGTATATCCAATATACTTTGTCGACCTTGCCTGCCTTCTCATCTACCAAGTATCTAGGGTAGTACTGCTTCAGTGACCGTTCCTCTCATTACAGAAGCACTTAGTCTCGGGTTTGGGTTCAACCTTGGGATTCTTCACTAGAGCAGCAAACGACTTGCTGTTTCATGAAGTATCCCTTTTTCCCTTGCCCTTCTTAAACTAGTGGTTTTACTAACCATCAACAATTGATGCTCCTTCTTGATTTCTACTCTCGCGGTGTCAAACATCGCGGATAGCTCAAGGATCATCATAATTGTCTTTGATATGTTATAGTTCATCACGAAGCTCTACTAGCTTGGTGGCAGTGACTATGGAGAACTATCACTATCTCATCTGGGAGATTAACTCCCACTCGATTCAAGCGATTGTGGTACTCAGACAATCTGAGCACACGCTCAACAATTGAGCTTTTCTCCCTTAGTTTGCAGGCTTAAGAAACTTGTCAGAGGTCACATACCTCTTGACGTGGGCACTAGTCTGAAATCCCAATTTCAGTCTTCGGAACATCTCACATGTTCTGCGACGTTTCAAAAACGTCTTTGGTGCCACAATTCTAAACCGCACTGAACTATCACGTAGTCATCAAAACGTGTATGTCAGATGTTTCGTAACATCTACAGACGACGCTGAGGTTCAGCACACCGAGCGGTGCATTAAGGACATAAGCCTTCTGTGCAGTAATGAGGACAATCCTCAGTTTACGGACCCAGTCCGCATATTGCTACTACCAATTTTCAACTAAATTTTCTCTAGGAACATATCTTAACCAGTAGAACTAAAGCGCAAGCTATGACATAATTTGCAAATACCTATTTGACTATGTTCATGATAATGAAGTTCATCTGATTATGAACTCCCACTCAGATAGACATCCCTCTAGTCATCTAAGTGAAACATGATCCGAGTTTAACTAGGCCGTGTCCGATCATCACGTGAGACGGACTAGTCAAGATCGGTGAACATTCCATGTTGATCGTATCTTCTATACGACTCATGCTCGACCTTTCGGTCCTCCGTGTTCCGAGGCCATGTCTGTACATGCTAGGCTCGTCAAGTCAACCTAAGTGTATTGCGTGTGTTCCGAGGCCATGTCTGTACATGCTAGGCTCGTCAACACCCGTTGTATTCGAACGTAAGAATCTATCACACCCGATCATCACGTGGTGCTTCGAAACGACGAACCTTCGCAACGGTGCACAGTTAGGCTGAACACTTTCTTGAAATTATTATAAGGGATCATCCTACTTGCTACCGTCGTTCTAAGCAAATAAGATGCAAAAACATGATAAACATCACATGCAATCAAATAGTGACATGATATGGCCAATATCATCATGCTCCTTTGATCTCCATCTTCGGGGCACCATGATCATCTTTGTCACCGGCATGACACCATGATCTCCATCATCATGATCTCCATCATTGTGTCTTCATGAAGTTGTCACGCCAACGATTACTTCTACTTCTATGGCCAACTCGTTTAACAACAAAGTAAAGTAATTTACATGGCGTTATTCAATGACTCGCGGGTCATGCAAAATAATAAAGACAACTCCTATGGCTCCTGCCGGTTGTCATACTCATCGACATGCAAGTCGTGATTCCTATTACAAGAATATGATCAATCTCATACATCACATATATCATTCATCACATCTTCTGGCCATATCATATCACATATCACTTGCTGCAAAAACAAGTTAGACGTCCTCTAATTGTTGTTGCAAGTTTTTACGTGGTTTGTAGGTTTCTAGCAAGAACGTTTCTTACCTACGTATGACCACAACGTGATTTGCCAATTTCTATTTACCCTTCATAAGGACCCTTTTTATCGAATCCGTTCCGACTAAAGTAGGAGAGACAGACACCCGCTAGCCACCTTATGCATCTAGTGCATGTCAGTCGGTGGAACCTGTCTCACGTAAGAGTACGTGTAAGGTCGGTCCGGGCCGCTTCATCCTACAATGCCGCTGAAACAAGAAAAGACTAGTAGCGGCAAGAAGAATTGGCAAACTCAACGCCCACAACTACTTTGTGTTCTACTCGTGCATAGTAACTACGCATAGACCTGGCTCATGATGCCACTGTTGGGAATCGTAGCATAATTTAAAATTTTCCTACGCTCACCAAGATGCATCTATGGAGTCTACTAGCAACGAGGGGAAAGGAGTGGATCTACATACCCTTGTAGATCGCGAGCGGAAGCGTTCCAATGAACGTGGATGACGGAGTCGTACTCGCCGTGATCCAAATCACCGATGACCGAGTGCCGAACGTACGGCACCTCCGCGTTCAACACACGTACGGTGCAGCAACGTCTCCTCCTTCTTGATCCAGCAAGGGGGGAGGAGAAGTTGATGGAGATCCAACAGCACGACGGCGTGGTGGTGGATGTAGCGGCTCTCCGGCAGGGCTTCGCAAGCTTCTGAGAGAGAGAGAGGTGTTGCAGGGGAGGAGGGAGGCGCCCAAGGCTTAGATCTTGCTGCCCTCCCTTCCCCCCACTATATATAGGGCCAAGGGAGAGGGAGGGCGCAGCCTTGCCCCTTCCTCCAAGGAAGGGTGCGGCCAGGGGGGAGTCCTTCCCCCCCAAGGCACCTCGGAGGTGCCTTCCCCCTTTAGGACTCTCCCTTTTTTCTTATCTCTTGCGCATGGGCCTCTTGGGGCTGGTGCCCTTGGCCCATATAGGCCAAGGCGCACCCCTTACAGCCCATGTGGCCCCCCGGGGCTGGTGGACCCCCTTGGTGGACCCTCGGACCCCTTTCGGCACTCCCGGTACAATACCGATAAAGCGCGAAACTTTTCCGGCGACCAAAATAAGACTTCCCATATATAAATCTTTACCTCCGGACCATTCCGGAACCTCTCGTGACGTCCGGGATCTCATTCGGGACTCCGAACAACTTTCGGGTTTCCGCATACATATATCTCTACAACCCTAGCGTCACCGGACCTTAAGTGTGTAGACCCTACGGGTTCGGGAGACATGCAGACATGACCGAGACGCCTCTCCGGTCAATAACCAACAGCGGGATCTGGATACCCATGTTGGCTCCCACATGTTCCACGATGATATCATCGGATGAACCACGGTGTCGAGGATTCAATCAATCCGTATGCAATTCCCTTTGTCAATCGGTATGTTACTTGCCCGAGATTCGATCGTCGGTATCCCAATACCTTGTTCAATCTCGTTACCGGCAAGTCTCTTTACTCGTACCGCAATGCATGATCCCGTGACTAACGCCTTAGTCACATTGAGCTCATTATGATGATGCATTACCGAGTGGGCCCAGAGATACCTCTCCGTTTACACGGAGTGACAAATCCCAGTCTCGATACGTGCCAACCCAACAGACACTTTCGGAGATACCCGTAATGCACCTTTATAGTCACCCAGTTACGTTGTGACGTTTGGCACACCCAAAGCACTCCTACGGTATCCGGGAGTTGCACGATCTCATGGTCTAAGGAAAAGATACTTGACATTGGAAAAGCTCTAGCAAACGAAACTACACAATCTTTTATGCTATGCTTAAGTTGGGTCTTGTCCATCACATCATTCTCCTAATGATGTGATCCCGTTATCAATGACATCCAATGTCCATAGTCAGGAAACCATGACTATCTGTTGATCAACGAGCTAGTCAACTAGAGGCTTACTAGGGACAGGTTGTGGTCTATGTATTCACACATGTATTACGATTTCCGGACAATACAATTATAGCATGAATAATAGACAATTACCATGAACAAAGAAATATAATAATAGCCATTTATTATTGCCTCTAGGGCATATTTCCAACAGTTGGTACCTAGGGCGAGGGACGAAGAGAACCATTTTCCTGCTCGTTGAAACGAGGCGGGCCAACAGGCAAGGTTCTCGTCCATCGGTGGTTACCGGAATGTCATCAACAATAGTAACAGGGTCTTACTGACAGAATTGTACACCGAGGTGTTTACATAAGTAGGAGAATATTTCTGCTTGGATCATATAGATCACAAGAAAGGTTAAACCAAACAATGGAAAGGTAAATGTGATTTCCAGATTAAACAGCAATGGAAGGGATAATGTGCTTAAACACATATTTCAGGGGTATAACCTTCCCTGGGACAAGCAGTGCATGATATCCATGACAGGATAGAAAGTAGAAAACCATTTAGGTAATGGGAGAGGAATTTCATGACATACCCATACAAAGGTGTTTGGATAATTGATAAGGAAAATTTAGCATTGTGCTTCAAATGTTCTTATTGATGATAGGAGTACCACATACATGCTTCAAGATAGCATTGACATGGTCTTCAAGCAAAGGTCGGACTTTGCATACACAAAGGATTCATCAGGAACAACTTATAAAATAAGTCTTACGATTTCCTCATGGAAGAATCGCTAAGCTTGCTAAAAAGGAAACTATAACAATAGGTCCTCCGGCCAGGTGTGCTAGGCATCACATCATCTTACCGGGTCATATAAAGACCAATGATATAACTCTTGGATATATGTTCCAACCATCATATCTGACCGAGATTCAGATCTGATCGGTGTCAGGATACCTCAGACTCGGGATACCCAAGAAGAAAAAGGTGCGACACAAATTGACGAGAAGACATCGTAAGATTCTCGGGAAATGAACTATGGAAGCGAGTTCCGAACAAGGGTTCACCATTAAATCAAGGAGAGGTGAGGAGGTGACTGATTGACTCAGCGACAATCCATTGAGATTTCCAAAAAGATGGACTTCCACAACTATGTGAACAATGAGATAACATTAGCTAGATCAAATGACTTAATGATGTATGCTCGAGGAAAACATACACAGTTAAACATTGGTTGAAATGTGCACCCGAAATATGGGCTAGGTAGCACGATCAATGTTCGAATGATGATTCAATAAGCCATAGACGTAGAATGAAACTATAGACCAATAACTTCAAAGCAATAGGGTTGCTAGAAGTTTAGAATTTACACATCACAGACCATCTGTCGGTATTCCGGTTAGAAACAACACGGGGACCAAGAAAAGAATGGTGATGCTAATAAGTATCACTTGTACCAAGAATTCTTAAGGGTGGTGAATTTCCCATGACATTCTTGACATAAAAGATAGCAATACTCCAAGGTAAAACATAACCTAAGTTGGATAGCAAGGATCTCAAGGTACAACACAAGACATGAACAAGTTTGTGTTGAAGGGAAAGCAAGAATGTTGCCGATGATAACACAAATCATCGAGGGGCAAGGATGGTATTTCTCATCATGCATTCAATTGATATCCTGGAGGAACTCAGAATGTTGATGATGATCATGACAAATTCTGTCGAGAGGTTTCATGGAGATGTAATCGGTCGGCGATGACATGAAGTCAAAGGAATGATGAAGCGAAATGTTCTTGGGACCATGAGTAGGACACAAACTCGAATTCAAGCTTGTTGTTCAAGGCGAAATGATAGGACGAGGAAAGTCGACGTAAGCTTAGCTCATCGTCGAAAATTGTGCTCCGGGAAGAAGATCCAGGTAGCATAGTTAAAAAGTTGCACGATAATGATATAGCCGATCAGGCTAGGAATGACTTGAAGAGTTATTAAACTCGTAAGCAACGAAAATTACTTAAGAGTTACTGAATCAGAGTGCGGACTCGATTCACTTATCGGTGTCCTTGAGGGGTTCTAACAACTCAGAACCCTTTGGAAAAATGGAATCGACGAGAATAATAGTTGATGAAGAACTCATAAGAAGTTATGTAGTTCCGTGTTATTCTCGAGATACCAGAGGGTAATACTCGAAGGTAGATCAGAATAAGGATTGGACAGGTATAATGAATTGCAGAAGACAAGTACTTTAACTTGTCCAAGAAATGGAATCAAAGGAAGAAATTATGGTCAAAACCACAATCATAAATGATCAAACCACGGATAGAAGATGAACTTATAACAAGGGGGTAATTATTTTTATGAGCAGCTTCCATGATACGTTCTACATCGTGTCCATGGGCATGAACACAAAGTTCAAGGTCGACTCCCAATTCTTCAATGCCTAACCTATCATTTACTGCTCTACTAAAAATGATTTGAGCGCGAAGATCTACCTGGTGAATTACCAGAGGAGTTTGAACCTTGGAAAACTTTCGGGTTCACACAGATTAAGGAAGGCATAGGTTCAATCCATCGGGGCATCTTAGAAACATATACCACAAGCTTCGAGAGTAATTATCACCAGCTCGAAAACAGAGCGTGGTTGGCCAAATCCGAGAATAGGATTTAACAATGGCATTAAGTATCAGGGAAAGAACTTCCAAAGTGATTGAATAGGAAGGACGTTATCGGATAAAATCCAACAAAGGAACTGACGGTCCACAACGGAGCTGATGTGAGCATCGACACACAATCAGAAGAAGAAAGAATGCAAAGGCATTGGAGTATAGAAACAACTGGCTAATTCAAAGCTCACATGTAAAGGAATTATGATTTCCAAATCAAAGGATCAGAGGCAATCGCTCTGATTAAGGATAGATAAGTTGAGTAAGCTTTGTTAGAAATATGCCCTAGAGGCAATAATAAATTGGTTATTATTATATTTCCTTGTTCACAATAATCGCTTATTATCCATGCTAAAATTGTATTGATAGGAAACTCAGATACATGTGTGGATACATAGACAACACCATATCCCTATAACCCTAGCGTCACCGAACCTTAAGTGTGTAGACCCTACGGGTTCAGGAACCATGCAGACATGACCGAGACGTTCTCCGGCCAATAACCAACAGCGGGATCTGGATACCCATGTTGGCTCCCACATGTTCCACGATGATCTCATCGGATGAACCACGATGTCGAGGATTCAATCAATCCCGTATACAATTCCCTTTGTCTATCGGTATGTTACTTGCCCGAGATTCGATCGTCGGTATCCCTATACCTTGTTCAATCTCGTTACCGGCAAGTCTCTTTACTCGTTCCGTAACACATCATCCCGTGATCAACTCCTTGGTCACATTGTGCACATTATGATGATGTCCTACCGAGTGGGCCCAGAGATACCTCTCCGTTTACACGGAGTGACAAATCCCAGTCTCGATTCGTGCCAACCCAACAGACACTTTCGGAGATACTTGTAGTGCACCTTTATAGCCACCCAGTTACGTTGTGACGTTTGGTACACCCAAAGCATTCCTACGGTATCCGGGAGTTGCACAATCTCATGGTCCAAGGAAATGATACTTGACATTAGAAAAGCTCTGAGCAAACGAACTACACGATCTTGTGCTAGGCTTAGGATTGGGACTCGTCCATCACATCATTCTCCTAATGATGTGATCCCGTTATCAACGACATCCAATGTCCATGGTCAGGAAACCGTAACCATCCATTGATCAACGAGCTAGTCAACTAGAGGCTTACTAGGGACATGGTGTTGTCTATGTATCCACACATGTATCTGAGTTTCCTATCAATACAATTCTAGCATGGATAATAAACGATTATCGTGAACAAGGAAATATAATAATAACCAATTTATTATTGCCTCTAGGGCATATTTCCAATAGTCTCCCACTTGCACTAGAGTCAATAATCTAGTCCACATCACCATGTTATTAACACTCACAGGTCGCATCACCATGTGACCAACATCCAAAGAGTTTACTAGAGTCAACAATCTAGTTCACATCACTATGTGATTAACACTCAATGAGTTCTGGTTTGATCATGTTATGCTTGTGAGAGAGGTTATTTAGTCAATGGGTCTGAACCTTTCAGATTCGTGTGTGCTTTATGAATATCTATGTCATCTTGTGGATGCTACCACGCGCTACTTGGAGCCATTTCAAATAACTGCTCTACTATACGAATCCGGTCTACTACTCAGAGTCATCCGGATTAGTGTCAAAGTTCGCATCGACGTAACCCTTTACGACGAACTCCTTTTCACCTCCATAATCGAGAAAATTCCTTAATCCACTAGATACTAAGGATAAGTTCGACCGCTGTCATGTGATCCATTCCCAGATCACTATTGTACCCCTTGACCAACTCATGGCAAGGCACACTTCATGTGCGGTACACAGCATAGCATACTGTAGAGGCTACGTCTAAAGCATAGGGGACGACCTTCGTCCTTTCTCTCTCTTCTGCTGTGGTCAGGTCTTGAGTCTTACTCAATACTCACACCTTGTAACACAGCCAAGAACTCCTTCTTTGCTGATCTATTTTGAACTCTTTCAAAATCATGTCAAGGTGTGCGTTCTTTGAAAGTATCATCAGGCGTCTTGATCTATCTCTATAGATCTTGATGCCCAATATGTAAGCAGCTTTATCCAGGTTTTCCTTTGAAAAACTCCTTTCAAACAACCCTTTATGCTTTCCAGAAATCTTACATCATTTCAGATCAACAATATGCCATTCACATATACTTATCAGAAATGTTGTAGCGCTCCCACTCACTTTATTGTAAATACAAGTTTCTAACAAACTTTGTATAAACCCAAAAACTTTGATCACTCCATCAAAGCGTATATTCTGACTCCGAGATGCTTGCTCTAGTCCTTGGAAGGATCGCTGGAGCTAGCATACCTTTTTAGCATCCTTAGGATCGACAAAACCTTTCTGATTGTATCACATACAGCCTTTCCTTACGAAAACTGGTAAGGAAACTTGTTTTGACATCCATCTGCCAGATTTCATAAATGCAGCTAATGCTAACATGATTCCGACGGACTTAAGCATCACTACGGATGAGAAAATCTCATCGTAGTCAACTCCTTGAACTTTTGGAAATACTCTTGGCCACAAGTCGAGCTTCATGTTACCGTCCACGTCCGTCTTCTTCTCAAAGATCCATTTATCTCGGATTTCATGGCTTCTAACCATTTGTCGGAATATGGGCCCACCATCGCTTCTCCATAGCTCGTTGGTTCAGTATTGTCCAACAACATGATATCTTAGACAGGATCACGTACCACTCTGAAGTAGCACGCATCCTCGTCGTCCTACGAGGTTTGGTAGTGACTTCATTCAAAGTTTCATGATCACTATCATAAGCTTCCACTTCAATTGGTGTAGGTGCCACAGGAACAACTTCCTGTTCCCTGCTACACGCTAGTTGAAGTCATGGTTCAATAACCTTACCAAGTCTCCACCATCCTCCCACTCAATTCTTTCGAGAGAAACTTTTCCTCGAGAAAGACTCATTTCTAGAAGCAATTACTTTTGCTTCCAGATCTGAAATAGGAGGTATACCCAACTGTTTTGGGTATTCTTATGAAGATGTATTTATCCGCTTTGGGTTCGAGCTTATCAGCCTGAAACATTTTTCACATAAGCGTCGCAGCCCCAAACTTTTAAGAAACGACAACTTAGGTTTCTCTAAACGGTGTCGTCTCAACGGAATTGCGTGGTGCCCCTTTTAAAGTGAATGCGGTTGTCTCTAATGCCTAACCAATAAACGATAGTGGTAATTCGATAAGAGACATCATGGTATGCACCATATCCAATAGGGTGCAGTTATGATGTTCGGACACACCATCACACTGTGGTGTTCCAGGCGGTATTAATTGTGAAACACTTTCCACAATGTCTTAATTGTGTGCCAAACTAGTAACTCAGATATCTCTATGATCATATCATAGACATTTTATCCCCTTATCACGACGATCTTCAACTTCACTCTGAAATTACTTGAACCTTTCAATAATTCAGACTTGTGTTTCATCAAGCAAATACACTCAGCATCTACTCAAATCATCTGTGAAGTAAGAACATAACGATATCCACTGCATGCCTCAGCACTCATTGGACTGCATACATCAAAAGTATTACTTCCAACAAGTTGCTCTCTTGTTCCATCTTACTGAAAAACGAGGACTTTCAGTCATCTTGCCCATGTGGTATGATTTGCATGTCTTAAGTGATTCGAAATCAAGTGAGTCCAAACGATCCATCTGCATGGAGTTTCTTCATGCATATATACCAATAGACATGGTTCGCATGTCTCAATCTTTTCAAAAACGACTGAGTCCAAAGATCCATCTACATGGAGCTTCTTCATGCGTTCTATACCAATATGACTCAAATTGCAGTGCCACAAGTATGTGGTACTATTTTATATCTTTTGGCACGAACATGTGTATCACTACGATCGAGATTCATTTTAGGTGCAAGACCATTGAAGGTATTATTCAAATAAACAGAGTAACCATTATTCTCCTTAAATGAATAACCGTATTGCGATAAACATAATCCAATCATGCTCAACGCAAACACCAAATCTCGATGGTAGAGGGAGCATGCGATGCTTGATCACATCAACCTTGAAACAATTTCAACACACATCGTCATCTCACCTTTAGCTAGTCTCCATTTATTCCGCAGGTTTTATTTCGTGTTACTAACACTTAGCAACCGAACCGGTATCTAATACCCTGGTGCTGCTAGGAGTACTAGTAAAGTACACATTCATATAACGTATATCCAATATACTTCTGTCGACCTTGCCTGCCTTCTCATCTACCAAATATCTAGGGTAGTACTGCTTCAGTGACCGTTCCTCTCATTACAGAAGCACTTAGTCTCGGGTTTGGGTTCAACCTTGGGATTCTTCACTAGAGCAGTAAATGATTTGCTGTTTCATGAAGTATCCCTTTTGCCCTTGCCCTTCTTGAAACTAGTGGTTTTACTAACCATCAACAATTGATGCTCCTTCTTGATTTCTACTTTCGCGGTGTCAAACATCGCGAGTTGCTCAAGGATCATCATGTCTATCCCTGATATGTTATAGTTCATCACGAAGCTCTACTAGCTTGGTGGTAGTGACTATGGAGAACCATCACTATCTCATCTGGGAGATTAACTCCCACTCGATTCAAGCGATTGTGGTACTCAGACAATCTGAGCACATGCTCAACGATTTAGCTATTCTCCCTTAGTTTGTAGGCTTAAGAAACTTGTCAGGGGTCTCATACCTCTTGACGTGGGCACTAGTCTGAAATCCCAATTTCAGTCTTCGGAACATCTCATATGTTCTACGACGTTTCAAAAACGTCTTTGGTGCCACAATTCTAAACCATTAGCATTACGCACTGAACTATCACGTAGTCATCAAAACGTGTATGTCAGATGTTTCGCAACATCTACAGACGACGCTGAGCTTCAGCACACCGAGCGGTGCATTAAGGACATAAGCCTTCTGTGCAGCAATGAGGACAATCCTCAGTTTACGGACCCAGTCCGCATAATTGCTACTACCAACTTTCAACTAAATTTTCTCTAGGAACATATCTTAACCAGTAGAACTAAAGCGCAAGCTATGACATAATTTGCAAAGACCTTTTGACTATGTTCATGATAATTGAGTTCATCCGATTAATGAACTCCCACTCAGATAGACATCCCTCTAGTCATCTAAGTGATACATGATCCGAGTCAAATAGGCCGTGTCCGATCATCACGTGAGACGGACTAGTCATCATCGGTGAACATCTCCATGTTGATCGCATCTACTATACGACTCATGTTCGACCTTTCGATCTCTTGTGTTCTGAGGCCAAGTCTATACATGCTAGGCTCGTTAAGTCAACCTAAGTGTTTCGCATGTGTTCCGAGGCCATGTCTGTACATGCTAGGCTTGTCAACACCCGTTGTATTCGAACGTTAGAATCTATCACACCCGATCATCACGTGGTGCTTCGAAACAACGAACCTTCACAACGGTGCACAGTTAGGGGGAACACGTCTCTTGAAATTTTAGTGAGGGATCATATTATTTATGCTACCGTCGTTCTAAGCAAATAAGATGCATAACATGATAAACATCACATGCAATCAAATAGTGACATGATATGGCCAATATCATTTTGCTCCTTTGATCTCCATCTTCGGGGCACCATGATCATCTTCGTCACCGGCATGACACCATGATCTCCATCATCATGATCTCCATCATTGTGTCTTTATGAAGTTGTCACGCCAACGATTACTTCTACTTCTATGGCTAACGCGCTTAGCAATAAAGTAAAGTAATTTACATGGCGTTATTCAATGACACGCAGGTCATACAAAAAATAAAGACAACTCCTATGGCTCCTGCCGGTTGTCATACTCATCGACATGCAAGTCGTGATCCCTATCACAAGAATATGATCAATCTCATACATCACATATATCATTCATCACATCTTCTGGCCATATCACATCACATAGCACATGCTGCAAAAACAAGTTAGACGTCCTCTAATTGTTGTTGCAAGTTTTTTACGTGGCTTGTATAGGTTTCTAGCAAGAACGTTTCTTACCTACGTAAAACCACAACGTGATATGCCAATTTCTGTTTACCCTTCATAAGGACCCTTTTCATCGAATCCGTTCCGACTAAAGTGGGAGAGACAGACACCCGCTAGCCACCTTATGCAACTAGTGCATGTCAGTCGGTGGAACCTGTCTCACGTAAGCGTACGTGTAAGGTCGGTCCGGGCCGCTTCATCCCACAATGTCGTCGAAACAAGATAAGACTAGTAGCGGCAAGAAGAATTGGCAACATCTACGCCCACAACTACTTTGTGTTCTACTCGTGCATAGAAACTACGCATAGACCTAGCTGATGATGCCACTGTTGGGGAACGTAGCAGAAATTCAAAATTTTCTACGCATCACCAAGATCAATCTATGGAGTAATCTAGCAATGAGGGGAAGGGGAGTGCATCTACATACCCTTGTAGATCGCGAGCGGAAGCGTTCAAGAGAACGGGGTTGATGGAGTCGTACTCGTCGTGATCCAAATCACCGATGATCCTAGCGCCGAACGGACGGCACCTCCGCGTTCAACACACGTACGGAGCAGCGACGTCTCCTCCTTCTTGATCCAGCAAGGGGGGAGGAGAGGTTGATGGAGATCCAGCAGCACGACGGCGTGGTGGTGGAAGTAGCGGGGATCCCGGTAGGGCTTCGCCAAGCACTAACGAGAGGGAGAGGTGTCACGGGAGGGAGAGGGAGGTGCCAGGGCTTGGATTTTGCTGCCCTCCCTTCCCCCCACTATATATAGGGCCAAGGGAGAGGCGGGCGCATCCTTGGCCCTTCCTCCAAGGAAGGGTGCGGCCAGGGAGGAGTCCTTCCCCCCCAAGGCACCTCGGAGGTGCCTTCCCCCTTTAGGACTCTCCCTTTTCCTTATCTCTTGGCGCATGGGCCTCTTGGGGTTGGTGCCCTTGGCCCATATAGGCCAAGGCGCACACCCCTACAGCCCATGTGGCCCCCCGGGGCTGGTGGACCCCTTGGTGGAGCCCCGGACCCCTTTCGGCACTCCCGGTACAATACCGATAAAGTGCGAAACTTTTCCGGCGACCAAAATAAGACTTCCCATATATAAATCTTTACCTCCGGACCATTCCGGAACTCCTCGTGACGTCCGGGATCTCATCCGGGACTCCGAACAACTTTCGGGTTACCACATACTAATATCTCTATAACCCTAGCGACACCGAACCTTAAGTGTGTAGACCCTACGGGTTCGGGAACCATGCAGACATGACCGAGACGTTCTCCGGCCAATAACCAACAGCGGGATCTGGATACCCATGTTGGCTCCCACATGTTCCACGATGATCTCATCGGATGAACCACGATGTCGAGGATTCAATCAATCCCGTATACAATTCCCTTTGTCTATCGGTATGTTACTTGCCCGAGATTCGATCATCGGTATCCCTATACCTTGTTCAATCTCGTTACCGGCAAGTCTCTTTACTCGTTCCGTAACACATCATCCCGTGATCAACTCCTTGGTCACATTGTGCACATTATGATGATGTCCTACCGAGTGGGCCCAGAGATACCTCTCCGTTTACACGGAGTGACAAATCCCAGTCTCGATTCGTGCCAACCCAACAGACACTTTCGGAGATACCTGTAGTGCACCTTTAGAGCCACCCAGTTACGTTGTGACGTTTGGTACACCCAAAGCATTCCTACGGTATCCGGGAGTTGCACAATCTCATGGTCCAAGGAAATGATACTTGACATTAGAAAAGCTCTGAGCAAACGAACTACACGATCTTGTGCTAGGCTTAGGATTGGGTCTCGTCCATCACATCATTCTCCAGTGATGTGATCCCGTTATCAACGACATCCAATGTCCATGGTCAGGAAACCGTAACCATCCATTGATCAACGAGCTAGTCAACTAGAGGCTTACTAGGGACATGGTGTTGTCTATGTATCCACACATGTATCTGAGTTTCCTATCAATACAATTCTAGCATGGATAATAAACGATTATCGTGAACAAGGAAATATAATAATAACCAATTTATTATTGCCTCTAGGGCATATTTCCAACACCATCGAGATTGGTGTTTGCGTTGAGCATAAACATGATTGGATTATGTTTATCGCAATACGGTTATTCATTTAAGGAGAATAATGGTTACTCTGTTTATTTGAATAATACCTTCAATGGTCTTGCACCTAAAATGAATCTCAATCGCGGTGATACACATGTTCGTGCCAAAAGATATAAAATAGTAATGATAGTACCACATACTTGTGGCACTGCCATTTGAGTCATATTGGTATAGAACGCATGAAGAAGCTCCATGTAGATGGAACTTTGGACTCACTCATTTTTGAAAAGATTGAGACATGCGAACCATGTCTATTGGTATATATGCATGAAGAAACTCCATGCAGATGGATCGTTTGGACTCACTTGATTTTGAATCACTTGAGACATGCAAATCATACCACATGGGCAAGATGACTGAAAGGCCTCGTTTTCAGTAAGATGGAACAAGAGAGCAACTTGTTGGAAGTAATACATTTGATGTGTGCAGTCCAATGAGTGCTGAGGCACGCAGTGGATATCGATATGTTCTTACTTCACAGATGATTTGAGTAGATGCTGAAAATATTTACTTGATGAAACACAAGTCTGAATTATTGAATGGTTCAAGTAATTTCAGAGTGAAGTTGAAGATCGTCGTGACAAGAGGATAAAATGTCTATGATATGATCATAGAGATATCTGAGTTACGAGTTTGGCACACAATTAAGACATTGTGGAAAGTGTTTCACAATTAATACCGCATGGAACACCACAATGTGATGGTGTGTCCGAACATCATAACTGCACCCTATTGGATATGGTGCATACCATGATGTCTCTTATCGAATTACCACTATCGTTTATGGGTTAGGCATTAGAGACAACCGCATTCACTTTAAATAGGGCACCACGCAATTCCGTTGAGACGACACCGTTTAGAGAAACCTAAGTTGTCGTTTCTTAAAAGTTTGGGGCTGCGATGCTTATGTGAAAAGGTTTCAGGCTGGTAAGCTCGAACCCAAAGCGGATAAATGCATCTTCATAGAATACCTAAAACAGTTGGGTATACCTCCTGTTTCAGATCTGGAAGTAAACAGGTCCTTTCTCGAAAAAAGTTTCTCTCGAAAGAATTGAGTGGGAGGATGGTGGAGACTTGATGAGGTTATTGAACCATGACTTCAACTAGTTTGTAGCAGGGCACAGGAAGTTGTTCGTCTGGCACCTACACCAGTTGAAGTGGAAGCTTATGATAGTGATCATGTAACTTCGGATCAAGTCACTACCAAACCTCGTAGGTCGATAAGGATGCGTACTACTTCAGAGTGGTACATAATCCTGTCTTGGAAGTCATGTTGCTAGACAACAATGAACCTACGAGCTATGGAGAAGCGATGGTGGGCCCGGATTCCGACGAGTGGCTCGAGGCCATGAAATCCGAGAGAGGATCCTTGTATAAAAGCAAAGTATAGACTTTGGAAGAAATACTTGATGGTCGTAAGGCTGTTGGGTGCAGATGGATTTTAAAAGGAAGACAGACAATGATGGTAAGTGTCACCATTAAGAAAGCTCGGCTTGTCGTTAAGATGTTTTTCGACAAGTTCAAGGAGTTGACTACGATGAGACTTTCTCACTCGTAGCGATGCTAAGAGTCTGTTGGAATTATATTAGCAGTTACTGCATTATTTATGAAATCTTGCAGATAGGATGTCAAAACATTGTTTCCTCGACGATTTTCTTGAGGAAAGGTTGTATGTGATACAACCAGAAGGTTTTGTCAATCCTGAAAGATGCTAACAAGTACGCAAAGCTCCAGCAATCCTTCTAAGGACTGGAGTAAGCATCTCGGAGTTGGAATGTACGCTTTGATGAGATGATCAAAGATTTTGGGTTTATACAAAGTTTATGAGAAACTTGTATTTCCAAAGAAGTGAGTGGGAGCACTATAGAATTTCTGATGAGTATATGTTGTTGACATATTGTTGATCAGAGATGATGTAGAATTTCTGGAAAGCATACAGGGTTATTTGAAAAGTGTTTTTAATGGAAAACCTGGATTAAGCTACTTGAACATTGAGCATCAAGATCTATAAGGATAGATCAAAAACGCTTAATAGTACTTTCAAATGAATACATACCATGACAAGTTTTTGAAGGAGTTCAAAATAGATCAGCAAAGAAGGAGTTCTTGGCTGTGTTACAAGGTGTGAGTATTGAGTAAGACTCAAGACCTGACCACAGCAGAAGAGAGAGAAAGGACGAAGGTCGTCCCCTATGCTTTAGACATAGGCTCTACAGTATGCTATGTTGTGTACCGCACATGAAGTGTGCCTTGCCATGAGTTAGTCAAGGGGTACAATAGTGATCCGGGAATGGATCACATGACAGCGGTCGAACTTATCCTTGGTATCTACTGGACTAAGGAATTTTCTCGATTATGGAGGTGAAAAGGAGTTCGTCGTAAAGGGTTACGTCGATGCAAACTTTGACACTAATCCGGATGACTCTGAGTAGTAAACCGGATTCGTATAGTAGAGTAGTTATTTGGAATAGCTCCAAGTAGCGCGTGGTAGCTGCATCTACAAGATGACATAGATATTCATAAAGCACACACGGATCTGAAAGGTTCAGACCCGTTGACTAATAACCTCTCTCACAAGCGAGATATGAACAAACCCCATGGGTGTTGGATTCATTACAATCACATGGTGATGTGAACTAGATTATTGACTCCAGTAAACTCTTGGGTATTAATCACATGGCGATGTGAACTAGATTATTGACTCTAGTGCAAGTGGGAGACTGTTAGAAATATGCCCTAGAGGCAATAATAAATTGGTTATTATTATATTTCCTTGTTCATGATAATCGTTTATTATCCATGCTAAAATTGTATTGATAAGAAACTCAGATACATTTGTGGATACATAGACAACACCATGTCCCTAGTAAGCCTCTAGTTGACTAGCTCGTTGATCAATAGATGGTTACGGTTTCCTGACCATGGACATTGGATGTCGTTGATAAGGGGATCACATCATTAGGAGAATAATGTGATGGACAAGACCCAATCCTAAGCCTAGCACAAGATCGTGTAGTTCGTTTGCTAAGAGCTTTTCTAATGTCAAGTATCATTTCCTTAGACCATGAGATTGTGCAACTCCCGGATACCGTAGGAATGCTTTGGGTGTACCAAACGTCACAACGTAACTGGGTGGCTATAAAGGTGCACTACAGGTATCTCCGAAAGTGTCTGTTGGGTGGGCACGAATCGAGACTGGGATTTGTCACTCCGTGTAAACGGAGAGGTATCTCTGGGCCCACTCGGTAGGACATCATCATAATGTGCACAATGTGACCAAGGAGTTGATCACGGGATGATGTGTTACGGAACGAGTAAAGAGACTTGCCGGTAACGAGATTGAACAAGGTATCGGGATATCGACGATCGAATCTCGCGCAAGTAACATACCGATTGACAAAGGGAATTGTATACGGGATTGATTGAATCCCCGACATCGTGGTTCATCCGATGAGATCATCGTGGAACATGTGGGAGCCAACATGGGTATCCAGATCCCGCTGTTGGTTATTGGCCGGAGAACGTCTCGGTCATGTCTGCATGGTTCCCGAACCCGTAGGGTCTACACACTTAAGGTTCGATGGCGCTAGGGTTATAGGGAATAGATATACGTGGTTACTGAATGTTATTCGGAGTCCCGGATGAGATCCTGGACGTCACGAGGAGTTCCGGAATGGTCCGGAGGTAAAGATTTATATATGGGAAGTCCTGTTTTGGTCACCGGAAAAGTTTCGGGTGCTATCGGTAACGTACCGGGACCACCGGGAGGGTCCCGGGGGTCCACCAGGTGGGGCCACCGGCCCCAGAGGACTGCGTGGGCCAAGTGTGGGAAGGTACCAGCCCCTAGGTGGGCTGGTGCGCCTCCCACAAGGGGCCCAAGGCGCAGGGAAGGGGAAGGGGGAAACCCTAGGCTCAGATGGGCCTAAGGCCCACCTAGTGGTGCGCCCCCCTCTCTCCCCCCTTGGCCGCCCCTCCAAGTCCCATCTAGGGCTGGCCACACCCCTTGGGGGGAACCCTAGATGGGGGCGCAGCCCCTCCCCCTCCCCTATATATAGTGGGGGTTTTGGGGCTGCCATAGCCATGAGTCTTCCTCTCTCTTTGGCGCAGCCCTACCCCTCTCCCTCCTTGTCTATCGCAGTGCTTGGCGAAGCCCTGCTGGAGTGCCACGCTCCTCCATCACCACCATGCCATTGTGCTGCTGCTGGACGGAGTCTTCCCCAACCTCTCCCTCTCTCCTTGCTGGATCAAGGCGTGGGAGACGTCACCGGGCTGCACGTGTGTTGAACGCGGAGGCGCCGTGGTTCGGCGCTTAGATCGGAATCAACCGCGATCTGAATCGCTACGAGTACGACTCCTTCATCCGCGTTCTTGCAACGCTTCCGCTTAGCGATCTACAATGGTATGTAGATGCACTCCCCTTCCCCTCGGTGCTAGATTACTCCATAGATTGATCTTGGTGATGCGTAGAAAATTTTGAATTTCTGCTACGTTCCCCAACAAGCTTAGGGGTAAAATCAACAACAATTTGATTGGTCGAGATTCAGCCCATGTTTAAAATGACGTCTGAGCCGAAAGGATGAATTCTAGGATCTGATTGAGGATTGCGAGCATTCGCAACATTTTGAATCAACGGACTCAAAATGATAATGACAAGGGATGCCAATATGATTCCGAGACTTATGGGATTGTCCATAATGCAAGCAAGAATTTCAAGAGCAAAAGGCTGCTTGGGATTTTCGGAAGTTCAAATGGCATTTCGAAGATTTTTGTGAATTAGTTGAATCAACTGGGGATGAGCGGATACTCGATAAGTGCGAGAACTTATTCGTAGGGGTATTTAGGTGGCAAAGAACTGCAAGGTAGTAGGCACAAAGTATTCCTGGGGTATCTTGCAATAACAAGATTGACTGGGAATAAAAGTAAGAACGACAGGTGTAAATAAATTCTTCTGGTGCACGGAGCAATCATCTGGGGTCAGGGGTTCTCCGGGAGGAAGTAGTAACGAGATCCTAAAATTAGATTTTAGTAAATTCATTAAACCCGAATAGTAGAGAGATCAGAGTCCCAGAGTATAGATCGAGGAGTAAAAGATCCTAACACCACCCGATGGCGACGTGGGCCCATAAGCCACACAGCCATGTTAGTAAAAGTTTTTTGTTCAATGACTAGACTCGACTTCGGCTAAGGAGTGTGGAAGGGGGATTCCTACAGGAAGTCGGCTCTGATACCAACTTGTGACGCCCCCGATTCAATCGTACACTAATCACGCATGCAAACGTGTACGATCAAGATCAGGGACTCACGGGAAGATATCACAACACAACTCTAAAAACATAAATAAGTCATACAAGCATCATAATACAAGCCAGGGGCCTCGAGGGCTCGAATACAAGTGCTCGATTAAAGACGAGTCAGCGGAAGCAACAATATCTGAGTACAGACATAAGTTAAACAAGTTTGCCTTAAGAAGGCTAGCACAAACTGGGATACAGATCGAAAGAGGCGCAGGCCTCCTGCCTAGGATCCTCCTAAACTACTCCTGGTCGTCATCAGCGGCCTGCACGTAGTAGTAGGCACCTCCGGTGTAGTAGGAGTCGTCGTCGATGGTGGCGTCTGGCTCCTGGGCTCCAGCAGCTGGTTGCGACAACCAGGTAGAATGGAAAGGGGGAAAGAGGGAGAAAAGCAACCGTGAGTACTCATCCAAAGTACTCGCAAGCAAGGAGCTACACTACATATGCATGGGTATATGTGTAAAGGGACCATATCGATGGACTGAACTGTAGAATGCCAGAATAAGAGGGGGATAGCTAGTCCTGTCGAAGACTACGCTTCTATCAACCTCCATCTTGCAGCATGTAGAAGAGAGTAGAAGGTAAGTTCACCAAGTATCATCGCATAGCATAATCCTAACCTGGCGATCCCCTCCTCGTCGCCCTGTTAGAGAGCGATCACCGGGTTATATCTGGCACTTGGAAGGGTGTGTTTTATTAAGTATCCGGTTCTAGTTGTCATAAGGTCAAGGTACAACTCCGGGTCGTCCTTTTACCGAGGGACACGGCTATTCGAATAGATAAACTTCCCTGCAGGGGTGCACCACATAACCCAACACGCTCGATCCCATTTGGCCGGACACACTTTCCTGGGTCATGCCCGGCCTCGGAAGATCAACACGTCGCAGCCCTACCTAGGCACAACAGAGAGGTCAGCACGCCGGTCTAAATCCTATGGCGCAGGGGTCTGGGCCCATTGCCCATTGCACACCTGCACGTTGCGAGGGCGTCCGGAAGCAGACGTAGCAACCTCCATTACAAAGGAAGTCACGTTACGCGGTCCAATCTGGCACGCGCCGCTCAGTCACTGACGTCACGAAGGCTTCGGCTGATACCACGACGTCGAGTGCCCATATCTTTCCCACGTAGTTGGTTAGTGCGTATAGACCAAATGGCCAGACTCAGATCAAATACCAAGATCTCGTTAAGCGTGTTATTATGAAGTAACCGCGGACGCCGACCAGGGCCAGGCCCACCCCTCTCCTAGGTGGTCTCAACCTGCCCTGTCGCTCCGCCACAAAGTAACAGTCGGGGGCCGTCGGGAACCCAGGCCCACCTCTACCGGGATGGAGCCACCTGCCCCTTCAGTCCCCATCTCCGAACAGTATCATAAGTAATGTAACAGTATAAAGTATATAGCATATGCCCGTGATCACCTCCCGAAGTGATCACGGCCCAGTAGTATAGCATGGCAGACGGACAAGAGTGTAGGGCTACAGATGGAATACTAGCATCCTATACTAAGCAGTAGGATAGCAGGTAAGGGTAACAACTGTAGTAACAATGACAGGCTATGCATCATAATAGGATTAACCGAAAGCAGTAACATGCTACACTACTCTAATGCAAGCAGTATAGAGAAGGAATAGGCGATATCTGGTGATCAAGGGGGGGCTTGCCTGGTTGCTCCGGCAAGAAGGAGGGGTTGTCAACACCGTAGTCGAACTGGGGGTCGCCGGCAGCCTCGGGGTCTACCGGAAGGAAATAACGGAGGGGGAACACAATAAATAACAGAGCAATCAAAGCACCAGAAAGTGTAACATGGCATTACGCGATGCTAGAGGTGACCTAATGTAGTAGTAGGTGCTACTGGCGAAGGGGGAAAACATCCGGGAAAGTATTCCCGGTGTTTGACGTTTTCGGACAAACGAACCGGAGGGGGGTTGTTGCACGTTTCCTATGCTAGGGATATGTGGCGGACGAACAGACTGCATATTCGGATTCGTCTCGTCGTTCTGAGCAACTTTCATGTAGAAAGTATTTTCATCTGAGCTACGGTTTATTTTATATGATTTTCTAAAGTTTTAAATCATTTTTAGAATTTATTTAATTAATTTAATTCAACATTATCCAGAATAGTGTTTGCTGACGTCAGCATGACATCAGCAGTCAACAGAGGTGTTGACTGGTCAAACTGACGTGTGGGTCCAGTGGGACCCACCTGTCATATACTGTTTAGACTAATTAGGATTTAGCTAAACTAATTACTGTTTAATTAATTAACAATAGTTAATTAGGTTAACTAAACATGATTAATTAAGTTAATTAATTTATTAACTAATTAATTAACTAAATAATTAATTTCAATTTTTTTGTTTATATCATTTTTAGACGTTTTGGGCATGGGCCCCGTTTGTCATGTGCACAGGGGTCCTTAGCAGGCAGGCTAACGGGCGCAGGGGCGGGCGCCAGGCGCGGTTCGGGCACTGCCCGAGCGGGCGCTGCAGGCCGGCAAGGTCAGTGGCCAGGACAACCGCAGTGGTAGCTGCGGGCGTTGTGCAGAGGAGGCGGGGATGGCCGGAGCGGCGCACGGAGAGGGAAGGCGAGGCCGGAGCGAGCGGCACGGCCAGGGCGCGTGCGGACGGCGAGCGGGTGCCATGGCAGAGTGGAACTAGACGGAGCGGCAGCGGGGGTGAGGCCATGCGCGGGCGCGCACGAATGCGAGGTCGCCGGCAGAGAGCAGCAACGGGGGCCGTCGAGGCCGCAGGCGAGCGCGGGGTCGCACGGGTGCGGGACGGCGAGCAGGACTACGCGCGGGAAGCGGCAGAGGAGGCGCGCGCGGGCGCGCGCGGCCATGGGCG